>NC_142520.1:53267377-53524877 GCF_964205215.1 Stylophora pistillata | reverse complement strand
AATACATGGGAATACATGGGAATGCATTGGAATACGTTGGAATAAATTGGAATACATGGAAATACGTAGGAATACGCAGGAATACATGGGAATACATGGGAACACATGGGAATGCATTGGAATACATGGGAATCCATTGGAATACATGGGAATACGTAGGAATACCTAGGAATACATGGGAACACATGAGAATGCATTGGAATACATGGGAATACATTGGAATACATGGGAATACGTAGGAATACGTAGGAATACATAGGAATACATGGGAATACATTGGAATACATGGGAATACGTAGGAATACGTAGGAATACATTGGAATACATGAGAATAAATGGGAATACATGGGAATACGTGGAAATACATGGGAATACGTGGGAATACATAAGAACACATGGGAATACATTGGAATATATGGGAATACGAAGGAATACATGGGAATACATGGGAATACATTGGAATACACGGGAATACATTGGAATACATGGGAATACATGGGAATACATGGGAATACATGGGAATACATTGGAATACATGAGAATACATTGAAATACATGGGAATACATGGGAATATATGGGAATACATTGGAAAACATGGGAATACACGAGAATATATGGGAATACATTGGAATACATGGGAATACATGGGAATGCATGGGAATATATGGGACTACATTGGAATACATGGGAATACATAGGAATACGCGGGAATACATGGGAATACATTGGAACACATTGCAATACATGGGAATACATGGGAATACGTAGGAATACGTGGGAATATGTAGGAATACATGTGAATACATGGGAATACATTGGAATACGCAGGAATACGTAGGAATACATGGGAATACATGGGAATACATTGGAATACATGGGAATACGTGGGAATACGTAGAAATACATTGGAATACATGAGAATACATAGGAATACATGGGAATACGTGGGAATAAGTGGGAATACGTGGGAATACGTAGGAATACATGGGAATGCATGGGAATACATTGGAATACGCAGGAATACGTAGGAATACATGGAAATACATGGGAATACATTGGAAAACATGGGAATACGTGGTAATACATAAAAATACATTGGAATACATGGGAATACATGGGAATACATGGGAATACGTAGGAATACATGGGAATACATTGGAAAATATGGGAATACGTAGGAATACGTGGGAATACATGGGAATACATTGGAATACCTAGGAATACGTAGGAATACGTAGGAATACATGGGAATGAATGGGAATACATTGGAATACGCAGGAATACGTAGGAATACATGGGAATACATGGGAATACATTGGAATACATGGGAATACGTGGGAATACGTAGGAATACATTGGAATACATGAGAATACATGGGAATACGTGGGAATACGTGGGAATACGTGGGAATACGTAGGAATACATGGGAATACATGGGAATACGAAGAAATACGTAGGAATAGGTAGGAATACATAGGAATACATGGGAATACATTGGAATACATGGGAATACATTGGAATGCATGGGAATACATAAGAATACATTGGAATACATGGGAATACATGGGAATACATGGGAATACGTAGGAATACATGGGAATACATTGGAATATATGGGAATACATGGGAATACATGGGAATACCTAGGAATACGTGGGAATACGTAGGAATACATGGGAATGCATGGGAATACATTGGAATACGCAGGAATACGTAGGAATACATGGGAATACATGGGAATACATTGGAATACATGGGAATACGTGGGAATACGTAGGAATACATTGGAATACATGAGAATACATGGGAATACATGGGAATACGTGGGAATACGTGGGAATACGTAGGAATACATGGGAATACATGGGAATACGAAGAAATACGTAGGAGTAGGTAGGAATACATAGCAATACACGGGAATACACTGGAATACATGGGAATACATTGGAATGCATGGGAATACATAAGAATACATGGGAATACATGGGAATACATGGGAATACATGGGAATACGTAGGAATACATGGGAATACATTGGAATATATGGGAATACGTAGGAATACGTGGGAATACATGGGAATACATTGGAATACATGGGAATACATTGGAATACATGGGAATACATGGGAATACATTGGAATATATGGGAATATATGGGAATACATTAGAATACATGGGAATACACGGGAATACATGGGAATACATTGGAATACATGGGAATACATGGGAATACATGGGAATATATGGGAATACGTTGGAATACTTGGGAATACATAGGAATACAAGGGAATACATGGGAATACATTGGAATACATTGCAATACATGGGAATACATGGGAATACGTAGGAATACGTGGGAATATGTAGGAATACATGGGAATACATGGGAATACATTGGAATACATTGGAATACGTAGGAATACATGGGAATCCATGGGAATACATGGGAATACATTGGAATACATGGGAATACGTAGGAATACTTAGGAATACGTAGGAATACATGGGAATACGTAGGAATACATGAGAATACATAGGAATACATGGGAATATATTGGAATACATGGGAATACGTAGGAATACGTAGGAATACATTGGAATACATGAGAATATATGGGAATACATGGGAATACGTGGAAATACATGGGAATACGTAGGAATACATAAGAATACATTGGAATACATGGGAATACATTGGAATAGATGAGAATACATGGGAATACATGGGAATACGTGGGAATACATGGGAATAGATTGGAATACATGGGAATACGTAGGAGTACATAAGAATACATTGGAATACATGGGAATACATGGGAATACATTGGAATACATGGGAATACGTAGGAATACATGGGAATAATACATGGGAATACGTAGGAATACATGGGGATACGTATGAATACATTGGAATACATTGGAATACATTGAAAGGTATATACCGAGCTTAGGACATTTTATGGGGTCATACATGGAATCCTAACCCATCAATGCGTGGTCGCGTGAGATGTGAGAAGCATTGTGATATAAATCGAACCTAGTTGTGAGTTTCTACCAGCATCCGAACAGCTAAATATTTCACCGTCTGTCTTCGATTTCGTCAAAATTCGCCGCAGTTGTTGTCACTTTGCTGAGACGTAAGTATTACGCTCAACACAGATGAGAATTTAGCCTATTTGTGTAAACCGTAGCCTCGCTAGACTCCTGAAATGCGAACAAAGATAATACAACTGAAGTCGTTTCCCCTCAAGTGTTTTTGCAGTCATTTCCCGTCAGGTTAATCTAATTCTCTGGTATCTCCGATACTCTTTCTTTCCCTTTGTATTCTAAGTTTGCTGGGTTCTGATCTGTTGTTCGTACTTTAACGACGCTCGTTAGTTGCAGAGCACTTTCGTCATACGATCTTGCAGGAATCAGTCGATATTCTGTAACAGACGAGTTGAAGTAGAAACTCCAAGCAACAGCAAGAGGAAAACAGTGATTTTAAGTTATGATAGCGTTTTTAACGGGACAATATTGGAACTGGAATGCACGGGAGAAACTGTCTCTGATCGTGTTGACGTCAATTAGCTCTAATCATTATTTTATCTGTCTTGTAGTGGTTGAGCGTCGATTAGTATTCACAACAAGTAATGAGAGCGTTTAAACTGATAAAAGTTTCGCTTGATTTCCCGGATTGTACTTCATTTAATTTTATCAGATACAAGTTAGAAATGTATTCGCAACCGCCAAGGTCTTTAAAGAAACCAAGTGTTGGCATGATTATATGATCTTCATGCCGTTATAATTAACAATTGGTTCATGCTTTAGCGTGCACTATCGAGTTATGGAGCACGCGGGAAGTTTGGAGAGCACGAAAGAAGCGTAAGAGTTGCCCGAGGCGATAGCCGAGGGAAACTCTAGCTTCTTGAGTGCTCTCCAAACTTCCCACGTGCTCCATAACTCGATAGTGCACAGCTGAAAGCATGAACCAATTGTTTTAGAACATAGCCGGTGGAATTGTGCATCAAATCCGACGCGAAAAACGGACAACAATATCAGTTGAAGCGAATCGTGACGGCGCTGATGCCGAGTCTCCTTTTCCTTTGTTTTTCTCTTTTTCTGCCTCATTCAAGAGCTCTAGCCCATGGGAAAAGGTCGAAACATTGTCTTCGTTTTCGGAATAGCAGGCCCAGTTTCTGTTAGTATCCATTATTGTCGCGAAATATATTATTTTTCCCCGCGCTAGCAATGGCCGCTCGCGCGAAAAAAAATTTTTTCTGGCGAAGTCGGATTTGCTGACGCTATCAGCGTGCACTATCGGGATTTTGAGCACGCTTACGTATAATGAATTTGATTGCGCGACTCTGCTAGCTATGTTCTAATGTCACTTAGTATTTGATACTTGCTCGCTTTCTGCTTCGGTAATTCACAAGTGAAAAGGTATCAGTCAAATTCTTAGAAACTCTTGAACTCAGTCATTTTTGATTAATTAACAATCTTTTGTTGTATAAGATGTAGAAACCACAGCATACTTGAATGTGCATTTCAAGCCAAAAAATTGTGATTCCAGTATTTAGCCTGTTGTTTCTTGTTTGCGAAAGCAACAAATACTTCCCTGTTTGTGTTCAATATCTTTGATTATTATACATTGGACTCACTATGAAAAACCTGTTTGCTTAGAGCTTTCAATCAACATACCATAGTGTGTAAACTTGACATGATAAATGCAATATTTCCAGTGAGTGTTGAATTTATTTATTTATTAATTTTTTTTAATTAAAGCACATTTTTCATTGTTTTCCCCAAAATCACCTAGGCTTAAGGAGGGGATTACAATATTATAAATTTTTATCCAATTTATTCACGCACACAGACAAACAGACGCACAAACAACCCTTCATTGGCAATAACAATGCGTTAAACCTACAACGCTAGAGGGGTTTATTATTTAAACAATCAAATAATGGCCTCTGAAAAGCCATTAGTATTAATTATCAAACTTTGTACTTTGTGAAAAAAACCACAGTTGACCTTGTAATTTACAGACTCAATACCATACAATACAAATCTAGTTTCCTAATGCATCACTGCTCAGTGACCATACTTCACCTAGAATGTTTGCAGCAGAGGTAGAATTAGGACATTACGTTGAGCTCAGTGTAGCTAAGAAAAAAAAACAAGAAAGAGTATTTCACTAATTCAGAGTCAAAACTGCACTGGGAAATATATAGGTGATGCACAGCTATTAATTTTCAAGACATATTCTCAAAGACAATAGAAACCCAGTCTGAGGTAGGTGTGATCAACAGATGCATGCCATGTAACAGAACAATCGTATAACTTAGTGTCAGTATTCAGAAAGAGAATTTACCAGGTTTGATCTCAAAGTGGGAAGAGATACAGAGTTTGGGACAACTAGGTCCAGACAATTCTAGCCAGTGATAATGGGTGGAGAAAAACGACTTTTGAAATGTAGAATTTTCTCCAAGGAAATTGAGTGAAGTTTTCTCTTGATTTAAGACAAAAATATTTGTATCCACTTGACAGTTTAGGCAATAGCTCAGTTTAATAATGTGGAGCAAGATTCTTGACTATTTTGTAAAATTGGTGTAATGTATGTAGTTCTCTCCTGATGCCGAGAGGCTTCCAAGCAGGTTCATCATGTTCCTTTGTGGAGCTGGTTCCCTTCTTAGTTATACTTTAAACATAAACAAAAAATTATTATCAGTTTTCTTTACTCTTTGTAAGTAAATTGTTTATTGCATCAACCACATCATTACATGGCAGAATGTGTACATCAACTTTTGCTGACCTAGATCTCATGCAAGATGTATCAAATTGAAAATTGTTGTCTCAAAAGAATCATGCTGGGTCTCAAACTCTTCAAAAAACTAAAAAAAAACTAAAAAAATTAAACACAAAAAGGCTCTCATTCTGCTTTTTTCGTATTCCAAACAATGAATTATGTCAGAGAGAAGGACTTCTGAAATCAGTTTCTGTTAAAGAATCAGGATCATCTTCTGAGTAATTTTCTGTGTCAATTGGAAATGAAAAAAATTATTAACAGGGGATAAAATGAAGTGACAGGTCTGGAAATAGCTACTTGGTTTGAATATTTTCAGCTTGGAAATCATTCATGTTTTGGTTTATATTACAACTGTTTAAGGTTATGACATCCAAACATAACCAACCACAGATTTGCACTAATGATTTCTTTCCTGTTAGATATTAACCTTTACAATAAAAGTAATCTTCATGTTGTTTTTAAAGAGTGAGGAGAACTCTGTTTTAAAATTCAAGTATTTTCTTGTTCGTAATAACCTTGTTGTTAACATGTATAACGCAAGCAGTTTATTTTTTGACAAAAAAATTATACAGTGAGACTTAAGTCAAAATATCCGACATGAAAATAAATAACTAGAGCTCTTACAAATAAGCAGTGTTTACTCAGAGTGTTTAAAAGAACACTGAAGGGTGGATGGCTTCCAAAGATGGTACTTAGAGGAATAAAATATAACTCATTAGTTTGGTTTAGTAGAAGTTAAATTATAAACCTCACTTTTTCCATTTTTGGTTCAATGGTTATAATGCCAAAGCAAGTTAGTTTAAGTTACTCACCTTTAATGACAGCTTTTATTTTTATTGTGACAGTTTCCCATGAATGAAATGGAGTTTCTTTCTAAAGAAGAGTTAAGAAGAAAGATGTTAACATCTTGGGGAGGAAAGAGTTTATATCTCTGTAGGCAAAATTTGCATGAATTCCCTGCAGCTTTGTTTGAATTGACTGAGTTGGAGGTACTTTACCTGTCAGAGAGTAAACTTACAACAATACCTGAAAGTATTGGAAAACTAAAGAAACTCAAAGTGCTGGGCATCAGAGATAACAATCTAACCACCATCCCTGATGCTATTGGGGAGATGGTGGAGCTGCAGGAACTGTGGCTGAGTTTCAACCAGTTGACTGTGTTGAGTCCAGCTATAAAACAGCTGAAGAAACTCAGAGCGCTGAACATCTCACATAACAATCTAACCAGCATCCCTGATGCTATTGGAGAGATGGTGGAGCTGGAGCAACTGTTGCTGAGTGGCAACCAGTTGACTGTGTTGAGTCCAGCTATAAAACAGCTGAAGAAACTCAGAGTGCTGTACATCTCATATAACAAACTAACCACCATCCCTGATGGTATTGGGGAGATGGTGGAGCTGGAGAAACTGGGGCTGGGTGGCAACCAGTTGACTGTGTTGAGTCCAGCTATAAAACAGCTGAAGAAACTCAAATGGCTCGACATCTCACATAACAATCTAACCACCATCCCTGATGCTATTGAGGAGATGGTGGAGCTGGAGAAACTGGTGCTGAATCACAACCAGTTGACTGTGTTGAGTCCAGCTATAAAACAGCTGAAGAAACTCAAATGGCTGGACATCTCACATAACAATCTAACCAGCATCCCTGATGCTATTGGGGAGATGGTGGAGCTGGAGGGACTGGAGCTGAGTGACAACCAGTTGACTGTGTTGAGTCCAGCTATAAAACAGCTGAAGAAACTCAGACTGCTGGACATCTCACATAACAATCTAACCACCATCCCTGATGCTATTGGGGAGATGGTGGAGCTGGGGGAACTGCAGCTGAGTGACAACCAGTTGACTGTGTTGAGTCCAGCTATAAAACAGCTGAAGAAACTCAAATCTTTGTCTGTGAGAGGGAATCCTTTTACAGTTGAAGGAATGAGAAGTGTTATGGAGCTAAAAGATGAGATTCACAGAGTATCATCAGATGTCCCAGGTGAGTAAAAGAAATTCCTCTTCACATTAATGTTGTGACATGTGCATTTACTAAATTGGTTCTAATGGTTGACTTGCAAGTGTTTATGCTGCTTGTTACTGATAATTACAGGCAGCTGACAATAGTTTCTTAATAAAGCTTGAGAAGAATATGAAGTAATGCTTTCACAGTTATACTGTATGATTGAACAAAGTTTGCATCACTTTAGAAATACATGACATTTGTACTGGAAGTTTTGGTTATATTTTGAAAGGTTTATTTTAACAACTTGGCTGACATTGAAATTTAAGTTGAACTACAGTGTACTATAGTTTGATAATTGAGAAGGGAGAAAGTTTATTACAAATCATTTTACAGTAAGGGATTTTTGTAAGTTGTAATTTTTTCTTTCTAGTTGATTGGAATTTAAGAAGTTTATTGCAAATCATTTCACAGTTATAGAAATTGCTGTTGTAATTTTTGCTTTCTCTTTATTTGATTTTAATTAAGGAAGAATTAAGTTTATTACAAATTATTTCTCATCTAGGAATAGTTGTAACTGTAATTTTTGCTTTATTTTATTAGAAGTTGTTAAGAATATAACAAAATTTAGCTTATATCATACAGAATTTATGGACTGATATGATTTTAAAGCAAGAGTTTAGGTTAGGGGAATAAAACTTTTATCTTGACGGGTCAGGAGTAATTCTGATAATTGTTACACCATAATTTATGCTGGCCTTGTAATATTTTAGAATCTATCAACTGTTACGTTTTGGGAATATGTGATTTTTCTTTCTGTTTTCCAAACACCATTTGGCAGAATTGACATCAGTTATTGCCTTTGTTTAGTTTGATCACTCACATTTTAATCAAACTCTTAATGTTTCATTTCATTGAGTCAGTTTCTAATGGTCATTGTGTATATGTTTACCAAACCCACCAATGCAATGACCTTTGTATTCATATAATACAATCATAGCTTTTAAATTTATACATAGTAGACATATAATTAAATTGACTTTCCTACTTCTAAGCTTGTTTCAGATTGTTTTTATAACTTATGAAAACAGAAATTGCTTTTTGTTTAGGTTTCTTATAATTACAACTTCCTCTAATTAGACTTTTTCTTTTGGCTCAATCATGACAACTTTTTTTTAATTAGACTCTGAAAGAGCAATACAAAGGAAAGTACAGTTGGCTTATGAAGAGGCTTTAAAAGAAGGATATGTAAAAGCTTACCGCGGTCGTATTATACTGGTTGGTCAGGATCGTGCTGGTAAAACCAGTCTTAAGAAGAGTCTTTTAGGCCTCCCATTTGACCCTAAAGAACAGAGTACTGAGGGGATTGAAGTGGATCCTTCAAAATGTGAAATTGATGTTGACCAAACTGTCCAAAACTGGCAGTTGAGCAGGGAGAGTAAACCAGGACTATTGGAATGTTCAAAAGATGTAGCAAAGATTGTGGCCGACAGAATGTGTGGAGCAGATATTTCTCGAAAGAAAATCTTAAAGGAAGATACAATTGATGAAGGAAAACTGAAATTAAAAGATGAAGTTGGAGACGTTTTTAAGTCAAAGCAGGTTTGGAAGTTTTGTAAAGTGTTGAGAATTTTACATCTCTGTCACTCTATATGACTCTTTTTGTTTTAAATAGGAAGGAAGAAAGGAAGGAGGAAGAGGAGGGATGAAAGTAGCCAAATAAGCCTCAGGAGAAAGATTTTTTTTAAGGGAATTATTAGAATTTAAACTTGATATTTTTCAAAATTATTTTCTTTACGAAAATTCTAAATTTCTTACATTCAGAATGTTTCTGAAAGAGACTGTTTCTTTTGGACATTTTCACAAGTGTTTACATGAGTCTAGAAAAGAAAAAGATCTGGAAGTAATTTTAATTTAAACATCTTGAATGAAGGCGTACATGCAAAACTTTTATCATAAAAATGATGGGGCATCTTTTGAGTTTTCCATTCTTCAATTGCTTTTGTGGTATCTTCACTCAACTTAAAGGAAATTTGAGATTTTTTTCTCCAATTATATATTATATACAAATTTCTAGTCAAAGTTATTTTGTATTCTCTTGTATAATTTTTTGATAACTTTTGTAACATTTTGGCTATTAATCCTTATAGAGGAGCTTCAATGAAAGTATGTTATGCTATGTATCTTTCAGTCTCAACAAACATTTCTTGGTCTAAGTTGACTATCTCCAGGGTGGGAGGATTTGCTGTTCAATGACTTAATCTATGTAATTAGTTTCTCTCTGTCTAAGGGCTCTTACACTTGAGATGTCAGCTTCAGAACTCTTTACAGTAAGCAATTTACAACTTCAACACAGTTGGTAAACCAAGTTATCTTGTTATATATACCTCCTCTCACTAAAGCAGCACAACAGTTTTTTTAGAAACTAATTAACACCCTTAAAATTATTCTAGACTGAGTTCATCATAATGTTTTACCATTTAGCAGTCTGTTCATAAGGTCAAGTTTTGAACACATAATTATATACACTTAAGAGAGCATAGTGTTTTATTTCATTCTCCATTTAGGTTGAGGAGGATGAAGGTTTCACGGACATTCTGCAAAACAATGGCAATGAACATTCTACTGAATGTAAAGATGAAAACGTGCAAGCTGAGCCTGATGTGATGATTGATGTTTCTCAACCGCCTGATACCGAGGAGCATGTTCATCATTGGTTGGAGTATGCTCAGGGGAAACCCTTCAAAAGTGCTTTATTGACAGAGGAACCCTATGTTACAATGGACGTGTGGGACTTTGCAGGGCAGCACTTGTACTATGCCAGCCATCCTATCTTCCTATCACGGCAGGCACTATACATATTGGTGCACAATCTTAGCAAGCCTTTGGATGCCCCAGCTGAGCCCTGCGTGAGACAAGGGAGAAATGATGTGAAATTGGAAAACCCTAACAATGAAACAAACATGGAGAATTTGCTCTCATGGTTGGCCACAGTACATAGTGTTGCCCTGGCAACCAATGACACAGATGATGATGCACAACACAAGCTGCCCTACCTCCGTCCCCCAGTGTTCATTGTTGGCACACATGCTGACAAACCAGTTGAAGACATAGCAGCAATAAAGAAACAAATTAAGGAGAGAATTTCTGGTATGGAATGTGAGAGACATGTGGTCAAACCCTTATTCTGCATTGACAACACAAAATCACAGAGACCAAACTTGATTAAGAAACTTATCCAGAAAATTCAAAAGCAGAAAAAAAAGAATGAAACGGGTAAGATGTTTGCCTTTATGTTGTATCCTTTGTTATATGTTTCTTAAGTAATTGATGACTGTATATATGCATTATTGACCCAAGTGTGAGGTGACGATGACTGGATATTGACAAAAAGGTAACAAACTTTGCAAGTCTGCTCCACACACTTTTTGATGTGTGGGATCAAAGTGTGCGATCCTGAGTCCATCTTACTGGCTTGGGTAGCCAATCAGAACACTTGATTTTCTTTAATGGGTGCTGCACACACACTTGTCTGACGTTCATCAGTTTAAAAACACTTTACAATTTGGTTTGCAAGCATTCATATAAACTAACTGACATTCAGTGGTTGTGTTGTGTTTCACTAAAATTTTAAAAGACTGGTAGAATGAGATAAGGCTTGTAGTGAAAGCAAGTTAGGTTTTTTTTTCTTTCATTAACTGCACTCTGCTTAGTTTTAGGCTGCTTTATATACTGGTGGCACCATACTGGGTCCTATAATTTTTTGCTGACACATCCATTAATTTCAGAGTTTGGAGTAAGGAACAGAGACTTAAAATATTGGGATTTGAAGAGTTAATCATCTCAACTATGTTGTCAGCTGTAAAATCTCTGCAATCATACAATTAAAATACAAATTATGCTCATTATAAGCACATGTTTCTTTGTTGCTTAATGGTCTGAATTCCTTTTCTAAATATATCCTACAGGGCAAGAAGGAAAAGTAGATGGTATAAATGAATTACAGAACACAATCCTGGAGGTGTTGTGGCAGGAGCCTTATATGGGTGAGAAAATACCAGTCAGGTAAATAAAAGCACAATTTATTTGGAAAAACTCCAGTTCAAGAACTTCAGGATCAATAACTTATTCAAAATATACAGCAATGAAATTTCTTTGAATATAATTCACACACTCAGCAAAGCTGAACATGCATGAAAATTTATATCAATGCAAAAATATCTCACCTCCAGTACTTTGAAGTTCCTCAAAATTCTTAAACCATCAGATCGTGCAAATACAGAGCAGTCATTTCAGTGCAGACAAAAAACAACTCCAACTCTTGACATGGAAACAATTTTATGATTATAAAAGATGAGAAGATGTAATTGATATCTGAGAAGGCAGGGTTCTTTGAATTGAGACATTGCGGAAAAAAATAACGATGTTGATTGTTCCTGAAAGTTGAAGATTTCATAAGGCCCAAATATGAATGTACACTACAAGACTACAAATCCATACTTGAGTGACTGAAATCAGTACCTAATTTTATGCCATAATACATTCTCAGTAGTCTGTTGCCCTTTAGGTGGTTTTTGTTTGAAAAGGTGATTGAAGCTTTGGTGGCCAAACAGATTTATCACAGAAATCTGCAACAACTTGAGCACTATGCAAGGAAAGATTGTTTCATGGAAAATGGAAGAGAGTTTAACTCCATGATCAGCTTTTACCATGGCCTGGGGATGATAATCAAGCACCGTGGTACAGTTGTACTGAAGGCTCAGTGGTTGATTGATCTGTTCAAGCAGCTGATAACCATTCCACCTTTCAATAAACAGGTAGGAAACTATTTTCATTTTAGAAATTAGGCTAGCTTACTTGGAAAATGTTGTTCAATAATTTAGAAGAACAGGAAACTAAGCATGATGTTTTTTCAAAGAAAGGAGTAACTAATGCAAAAACTGTGACTCTTTGATCTGTGAACATGTGTCTTTTTATTGTTTATTGTACAGTTATAATCATATGATTTGTTGACCCCATACTATTTCATGTACTTTTTGCAGCTTGTCAGGTCATATATTGACTTAGCCTTTTTGTTTACAATTAGAGACTTGCATTAACTTGCTACTGCTCACAATAATTGTATTCACACAATTGAATAGTTCTTTTTTTGTGTGCTAGTGGGCGTATTCACCTCTGAGCAACCCAAGATAGAAATTTGCCCAGGTTTAATATCTGACCATTTCAGTACATTGATAGAAAAAAACTTTTTTTTTTTCAGTTGTTTTACATGTATGTGGGAAACGTTCAAAAGGAACATTACTTAGCCTTCCCTTATCCAGAATTGCTGAATTTTTATACATTTTATAGAATGCCCTGAATGCTAAGTACTGGCAAGAACTTGAAGGAAGTGGCATCCTCAGCATGGAACATGTTGAACATGTGTTCTCCAGCTTTATTGGACAAGGAATCATCAAAGAAGACATCTTAGACATGATGGAGCGATTTGGTTTGATTGCTAAGTTCTCAGCTTCCCCAACTGACGTAAAGTACTTTGTACCAGCTCAGCTGAAGTCATCACCTGATAAACTCTGTAAGATGAAACCGTCGTCAGCAGATCCCTGTCCATTGTATCTCCTGTTTGTCCATGGCTTTGTTCCTCATGGTCTCTTCTTACAGCTTGTCTCACGATCCATTCGTTGGTGTTCAAAGACATGGCCCGCGGATCAACCTACCCTGTACCAAAATGGAGCATGGTTCATCATTGGCAAAGATATTCATGATTTTGTCCTGATATGCAAAACAGGATTTGTGAAGGTAATCTTGAGACAAAGAACACAGAGTCATCAGGTTGTAGGACAGAACTCCGCCGAACTAGCAAGTGTCGTTCGTGAATTTCTTGAAGACACCCTTCATAATTTGCCACAAGAGATGCCGTACCTGAGGGGACTACAGTATAGGCTGTGTGTTGCATGTCCTTACTGCCATCAAGGGGCAGAAGAACCAAGTCGTGCATGCTCAGACCATGTGAAAACCACGTGCACCCACGAGGACTGCTTCCACCTCATTGATGCAAATGAAGGCCGAGCGGAAATATGTAAAAGAAATATCGATGATAAAATACTTCCTCCCTGTGGATTGGAGAAATGGTTCTCGAAAAGAAGAAGGCAGGTATGATCGATGGAAAAGATTTTTCAAGTACAGATTTCTAGCCTTTAATTCATCTTTGGAAGTTCTCTCCTCCATTTTACTTGATCTGAGAATCAAATGTTCAGTGTTGAGAAAGGTAGCCCAAATAGTTTATATCCAGTTTCAAATATTAGTAAGAGAATCTCTATCACGATGAAATTATTTTTGAAGTTTATACTTTTCTGTTTTCCTTTGGTTAAGTATTGCTCGACATATATTTATATCGTAACACACATAATATGTTATGTTCTGTAATCGTTTTAATCCTAAATGACGTATTTTTCTTCAGGGTTTATCTTCAAATGTGGCTCCAAGATCACTCGGTGAAGCAAGTGAAATTAAGCCGATGAAGTCTGACGCGGCATTGAAGGTGACTCTCCTGGGCAGTGAATGGAGTTCATCAATGGGAGGCTTGTCTACCATAAACAGACAGCTTGCCATTCTGTTGGCCCAAAATTCGCAAGTGGACGTCACTCTCTTTGTACCACAGTTTTCCTGTTCTGAAGAAGAGAGGAGAATGGCAACGAGTCACAATGTATCCTTGAGAGAGGCACAAAGACGCCCGGGTTATGCCGACCCCCTTGACTGGCTGAGTGCCCCACCGAGAGATCTGGCCATTGACATAGTACTGGGTCATGGAGCAAAGCTTGGTAAACAAGCTCAATTTATTAGAGAATCGCACCATTGCACCTGGATACAGGTAGTGCACACTGCACCTGAAGAACTTGGAATGTACAAAGACTATCCTGAGGCCATTTCTAAAGGAAATGAGAAGAACAGAACTGAAGTGGAGTTGTGTAAGTTGGCAGATGCTGTGGTAGCAGTTGGACCAAAGTTAACAAAGGCTTACTCTTCCTACTTGCGCTCATGCGAGAAGCACCAAGATATAATTCAACTGACGCCGAGCACGTTCAGTGAGTTTTCTGACGTAAAACAAGCTGCAGTTGACATGGAAAAGTTTAAGGTTCTAACGTTTGGCCGGGGTGATCTAGAGGACTTCAGCCTGAAGGGCTACGATATCTCTGCCAGAGCAATAGTTGAACTGAAAGACAGATCCTACCATCTGATCTTCGTGGGTGCAGCTGACAGTAAACAGGATGAGGCTGCAGCGAATTTGCTGAAGAGTGGAATTGATAAAAGCCAGCTGACTGTGAGGAAGTTCGTGCAGAGTAAAGAGGAATTGAAAGAAACATTTTGTGAAGTTGATCTCTGCATGATGCCCTCCAGAACGGAGGGTTTCGGCCTGACAGCATTAGAAGCTTTGTCTGCCGGTCTTCCCATTCTTGTCAGTGGCAACTCAGGATTTGGTGAAGCATTGTGCACTGTACCATCAGGCAAATCATTTGTTGTGGATTCTGAGGACCCTAAGGAGTGGGCAAAGGCAATTGCTAGTGTCCGAGAGAAGGAAAGATCAGACCGACTTCATGAGATTCAGGAACTGAGGAGTTCCTATGAAGAGAAGTTCAGCTGGGAGAAACAGTGTGACATTGTTGTGGAGAAGATGTGGGACATTGTTCGTGGTGAGAATATTTTGAATATCCTTCAAAAAGTGTTTTTGGGGACGACTCAGCTTTCAGTCCCTTATAAAGCATCAGGGAAAGCTGGGACACTACAGATAAAAAAAAATATGTTTAACCTGAATAGTAATCAGTTGTTGTATCCTCTTATTGATTGGTGTGATATTGAAAAACGGTTTCTTTCTATCTTTTTAGCTTCCAAAAGACAAGACCTAAGATTCAGAACTCAGGAGGGCGAAGATGTCGATACGCCAACCGAACAACTAACTAATTCATTACTGACTCCAGGTGAGTAGCAAAATATCTATAACACATGGCAATTGACATCCCCAAAGAGTAACATACAGGTTTGAAGAAGATCCAACATTTCTCCTTTTCTTTTCTTTCAACTTCAGGCCAGCTACGCTTTTTGAAAATGGCACTTGTGATAATATTTTGCACTGCGGAAGAGACATATGTTATTTTTGTACCTCAACTTTCTCCGGTTATGATCCAAAGACATGTATACACTAGTTTGATTTTCTTCTACTTTCTGATATGGGCGGATGGCTTGGTTTAATTTTTATTTTAGTCAATTGAAGTTTTTATTCCATTTCATCAGGAAGCAAACATAAATTGCGTAAAACAGGAAGACTTGGGGCGTTTTTTTTTTTTTTTTTGTTCTTTTTTAGTCAACTATTAGGATGGGGCAGAATATGCAAAGGTGTTACTCACTCAGATGTAAACAAATCGATATAAGAACGACTTCCGAAATTAAACGGGAACACCTTTATAACATTTCCGAAGGAATGCTGCGACGTTAAAATTTAACTCGACCGACCTTTCTTCGAAGGAGTTTCGATTTTGATTAAAATAGTCGTCGCAGTTAGCACATGTGTAACCGAGTCAAAGCTCTTTGAAAGACTAAAGGTGTAACTATGAGTGAAGACGCTTAATGCAATTGCTTTTCCGCGATCATCTTTCGCCATCATTTGCATTATTGTGGAATATTCCTCGCCGTTCGCCGGTATATTTTGTTTTTGACAAGGCGTCCAGGCCACATTCGTTCTTAAATTCATTTCAAGCCTTCTTGTTTCTCACTGCGAGCCGTCAGTATTTACATCGTTATATATCGCTAAAATGAGTAACCGGCCAATTTTTATAGGGGAAAGCGAGGCGTTGTTTTCGTGACTGGCCAATTGTTTACTTTTCTGATGGTTTTACCTCTCATCCGTTTGGTAACTACGCAAACATTAATTTGTAAAAATCATTGTGTGTACACCCCTGAACGTTAAAAATATATCAAGTCGAAGGAACAGTTTTGGTCTAAGTCCACATTTTTGTCAACAAAATGAAAATATACACATATCGGTTTAAAAGGTGGAGAGTTTGTACCACATACAAAAGCTGTCTTTTTTTTTTTTTTTGTTTTTTTTTTCAGTACTAGTAAGGACTTTATTTATAGAGGGGGACACGTAACAGCTGAAAAGCTGACAAACCTGTGGCCCTCTAACTAGATTATACAGCATTACAAAAAACTGATAAATAAATAAATATATAAATAATTACAAAATTCTATGATAGAAATAGCAGGATATATTAAAAATATTCAGAAAGATAAAATTAATTTATAAAAAATTAAAATTAGATAATGTGCTATTGCTTAATATTGTTTCAAAGTTGTCCAGGTTTTTATATGAGCTTATAAAATGCTTTTTCACAGCTGTTTTGAATAGTTTTATACTAGGCTTATTTTTGATATCATGGGGAAGGCTGTTCCATAACTTAACTGCGTCAACACTGAATGCCTTGCCACCATCGTTATTTCTTAGGTATTTGGGACACACTAAATTTAAATTGCCATGTCTAGTAGACCTATTGTGTACAGAACTGTTCGTCTTGAGCAAGTCTCTGATGTAAATCGGAACATCGCCTTTAAGGCTCTTAAAAATCATTGTACACTTATTTAGTTTGATTTCATCAAAAAAAGGCAACCAGCCTAGTTTACTAAAGTTTACAACACTTCTAGAATAAGAGTCCACTCCAAGAATTACTCGGGCAGCCCTTTTCTGTAACCTTAGGAGACAGTGGAGTTCTTTAACGTCGCAGATATTCCAAACCATGCTCCCGTACATAAGGACGGGTTTAATCAAGGCGTTATAGTATAAGAGTCTTTCTTTTATTGGAAGGTATCTCTTTATCTTTTTCAATAAACCAATACGCTGAGAAAGCTTGGCCTTTAGGCTAGAAATGTGGTCACTAAATGTAAGATCTTGATCGAGTGTTACACCAAGCAATTTATAAGAGGTTACTTGTTCTATTTCGGCCTCATCAAGGGTCACTGACAGGTGATTGCCATCAACTAATGATGAATGTAGCCTCTTTCCGGTGATAAGTAATGCTTTGGTTTTAACGGCGTTTAGGACCATCCCATTTTCGCTAGACCATTTACTTAATTTATCCATGTATTCTTGAAGACGTCGTTCCAATTCCAAAGGTGCATTATCGATATTAGCGCTGGCTTTAAATGTGGTGTCATCCGCGTAGGCATGAATTGAGTCCGATCCAACAGCTTCGGGAAGATCATTGACAAACATTAAAAATAGTAGAGGTCCTAATATGCTACCTTGAGGAACTCCATTGGTTAGCATAAGTTGTGACGAAGTCGAGTTATTTACAGTAACACACTGTTTGCGATTGAGTATATAGCTCTGCAATAGCTTTACAACATTATCCGGAAATCCATATGATCTTAACTTTACCAGGAGAATGTCATGATTGATCAAGTCGAATGCCTTGCTATAGTCCACAAAAACTAAGCCGCTGACATTGTTCTTATCAAGGTCAAGAAGGACTTGGTCCAGAAGAAACAACAAAGCAGTATCCGTGGAGTGGTTTTTACGGAACCCCGATTGGAAGCGGTATAAAAGTGAATTTTCTGTTAAGTAGGTGTTCACAGCATTGAAGATGTGTCTTTCAAAGACTTTAGAAAGAATAGGCAAAATACTAATTGGACGATAGTTTTGAATATCTTGCTTGTTTCCTTGATTCTGGAATAGAGGTTTAACCTTTGCTATTTTCCATTGTGAGGGAAATGTACAAGTTTCAATACAGTGATTTATAATTTTAGCTATGGAGCATGATATTTCAGGAGCTGCAATCCTTAGAACTCTGGCACCAAGCCCATCGATTCCCGTGGCTTTGTGTGTAGGTATACTTAGAAGATAATCGTTAACCTCACTAGGAGTTATTTGCGGAATAAGATTCTCAATTTCACTGTTAGATTTGTCTGGTGGACCAGGAAGAGCATCATAATGAAGTACAGGTGCCGCCTTTATGAGACGTTTATATACATCAACGAAGAAGCGGTTAAAGCGTTCAGCGATTGAATGGTCATCCTTTATCAAGTTGTTGTTTTCGTCAGCAATAAGGACGGATTCGTCGTTATTCTTTGTATCTTTAGATAGGTCTTTAATTAAAGACCAAAGTTTCTTTGGACATTTTTGATTTTTACTGAACTGAGTTTTAAAGTACTGTTCCTTCGCATTTCTTAGTTTCCTCGTCACTTTGTTTTTAACCAGTTTAAAAGCAGACCAATCTTGCTCATTTTGTGTTCTCCTGGCCCTCTTTAGAAGATTATCGCGTTTATTTATTTCGTTGTATAGATCATTAGTGAACCATTTCGGCTGATTGATTTTCTTCATACTCTTGGACTTTAAAGGTGCGTGATTATCAAGAATGTCATTAAAGATTTTGTACCAAGATTCAACAATGTCATCGGCATCGCGAAAAACAAAGGAGATATCCCAAGGGGCTTCTCTTAGGTCTCGCGGGAAGCACTCTTTGTTGATTTTGTCGATATTTCTGTATTTGATTTTGGAATGTTGTTTACGTTGTGCATCCATGGTTTTGTAGCACCTCAAGATGGTGACCGGAAGGTGATCGGAAAGTCCAGATTTACCTATGGATACTTCTCTAATTCTAGCAGGATGACTCGAATAACTATGGTCTAAGCACGCATCAGAGGCAGGTCTTGTTACTCCATTTACCATCTGCGTTAATCCAAGACTGTTCAGTGCCTTTGCGAGACAATGTTTTGAATAACAGTTGAAATCAATATAATCCAAATTGAAGTCTCCCAGAATAATCAATTCATTGTTTTGGAGATGGGCATTTTCAATATTTTTCCCCAAGTTCTCATTATAATCTTTGTTGGCTGAAGGTGGACGGTAAACACCAGATATCAAAATCGGTCTCTTTGATTTATGAGGACAAATTTGAAGCCAGAGAGTTTCAAGATCATCTAGTTCCAAATCTCTTCGACGTGAAGCCATAACTTTCTCATTTACATACGCAATTATGCCGCCACCTTTCTTCCCGATTCGATCTTTTCTGTGTAATGTGTAGCCGGGTATCATGTAATAGCTGTCTGGAATTTTACTTGATCCGAACGTCTCAGTGAGAATTAAGACGTCGAGTTTAGCAGCACTGTTGTTGTTCGAGGTGAGCATTAGCGATAGTTCTTCCAATTTGGTGTCAGTCAGTCGTTGGATGTTCCAGTGGCAGACTGATAAACCTCTGAAGCCTACAGGAGGTTGAAGGTTATTAGGTCCTGGATTGACGGCAATATCGCCAGATAGAAGAATACACAGACAAAATTGGCCAAGCTTGACGAACCGCAACAACGCGTGGAGCTTCAAATTCAATTCGCAAGGTGTGCATTTCGAAGGCTTTGACTTACAGTTGAATGTAGGTGGAGCAGATATTTCCTTCCCAATGAAGAGTCTGACTGTAGAGCGATCGAATTCAGGTGTAATTGAAGTAAATTGGCCAAGTAAAACGCTGAAAATAGTCAATAGAAGCACGACTGCAAAAACATGTCTGCACGCCATGACTAATTTATGCAATCTCGCGCGCGAAATGAGAAGACAATACGAAGGCTTGAAATTCTATTTGAGAACGATTGTGGCCGCTTTTTTAAAAACCAAATTCAGTGGCCACTTTCTTAAAAAAAAAGAAATATGCGAGGAAACGGGCAAGGAATATTCCGAAATAGTGCAAATGATCGTCAAAGTGATTGCTAAGAGGCGATTGCGTGACACTCAGTAAGTTGTAACATGACATATGTTATTATGTATCAGACGAAATAACAGTTTTCAAAATTTCCAGTCTGCCTTCTGTACCCAATCTGCAGTCTGCAGTCTGCATTTTGCACCCAGTCTGGATTTCGTAGCCGGTTTACAGTCTGTATTTTGTACTGACCGATAGCTAAGATGTGAATTCTGACCATTCACCCAACACCATCCCAGCAGTTCAAAGTAATACCAAGTAGTTTCAACTGTATCAGGGAGTTACCCATTGGAATTTAATTATCTTCAAAAGTCATTCAAACGCGATGTATCCACGACCCATTCACAGTTTCCTTTGATTTTCCCGAAACGAAGTCCAAGTTTAAATGCTGTTGCTATCAAAACATGTATTTGTACCCGCTATTCAGAGTGTAGTGGTTTTCCGACACAAGAACGAAGTAATCGTATGTTAATGCGATGAATCCTTCATTTATACGAGGTCTAACCCTAACCGCGGTTTTCATTTAAATAAATGTCCTTCCACAAATTTAATATAGTTTAGAACGCGGTTTTGGCAAAAAACGGCTCAGTGAACTTTGTTGAAACAACCGGCGCTGGGGTTCTTTTACCAGTTATGCAAATATGTCAGAGTGTAAACCTTGTCGTAAATTTTTCCTCATTGCATCTTCTCTCTTGACTTTTAGTATATTCGTTTGCAAATAAAAAGTCACAATTTATCATTTCAAGGCTCAGTAGCTGGACAATACACTGGTTGTTTAGTGGTTGAAGCCCTTTTTTCCTTTTTTACTCCCAAACTTCTCTGTAAAGATGGGGAATTGTTTCGTTTCTTTCATGCTGTTAGATTAAAAAAACTTCTTGTCCCTTTTAGGTTCTCTTGACCGAATCATCCAGGAACTTCAGCAGATGCAACTTGACGCAAGCAAAGTCAAGAGCAGAACAGATCTATCATTGGGGCTGAGGACTACTGCATCAGACAAGGGCTTCACGATATCTGACAATCAAGGATCAGGAAATTGCATGTTCTATGCCTTGTCAGAACAACTGGAAATTGTTAAAGGAATCAAAATCACACATGGCACATTAAGACAAACCTTGGTTCAGTACCTCAGAAGTAACCCAAAACTAGTAAGTTGATGTTAATATGTCAGAGTTTTTCACTTGCTGTTCTTTTTAAGGTTAAGTGTGAAAACGGGTCAACACCACCAGAGCATGTCACAGTGTTCACGGCATAATTTTATTAGTTAAGAAGCTGCACAATGATGTTGGTTACAGTTGAATCCATAATGTGGCCTCCGAAGTAGCAGACTTTTACGGTTTTAGTCATTTGATATTTCGGTTTAAAAAATGCCCCCCTTAAATATCCATCAGATATCAGTAAACAGAATTCCAGTTATTCTCTTAATAATGGATCTTTCCTGTTGTTTTTCTGCTGTTTGCGAATCCTTGTTGTTCCACAATAAATTGCTCATTAAAGGTCGTCTCGTACCATTCTTAAAAAAATTACTCCATGACTCGTACTCCACGCGCTCAAGTTCCGATCAACAATCCTCTTTAACTTTGTTTCTTGAACTGATTTTCTTACAGCCGAATGGAACAGATCTGTTTCACTTTGTCCATGGATATCAAACATGGACTGACTACTTAACACACATGGAACAAGATGGCGCATGGGGTGATCACGTGATTCTGTGTGCTGCAGCAAACTGCTATGAAACGTGCATTCGTGTGGTCAGCAGTCTAACCCATAGCAATGATGTAATGATTACGCCACATTCTCCAGTTGACGAAAGCAAAGCACTTGTACTGGGACATATTCATGAGGTGCACTATGTCAGCCTTCAACCCGCTCAAGGTACAGCTCATTACAGCACATTTAGTAATTTTAGGCTTAGTGTCCTAACAATGTATTTCGTTTAACGTGTTGCATAGAATTATAAATCTTCCTCTTAAATCTTAGCTGACAGTAAATTCAGGCTTTAACGTCAAGGCTTTTTCTCCATTTTCCTATCCATTCTCTTTCTTTGCTTATTTAACATACGCGATGACGTGGGTGGTTTTCATAAACTTCTTTCCAGCACTAATTGACGCTTAATCGCCCGCTAGATTGAAACGGCACTTGATGCAGTTTATTCTCCTTCAAGTTTCTGTTACAAGATTGGGAATTGATATTTTCCAGCTGATGCTGTCGCTTCTTTCATGTAGTTTGATTCATAAAAACTTTGTCTCTTCCAGGCTCTCTCGACCGATTGATCCAGGAACTTCAGCAGATGAAACTTGATGCAAGGAAAGTCAAGAACAGAACAAATCTATCATTGGGGCTGGGGAAGATTGCATCAGACAAAGGCTTCAGAATATCTGACAACCAAGGATCAGGAAATTGCATGTTCTATGCCTTGTCAGAACAACTGGATATTGTTGATGGAATCAAAATCCCACCTGGCAGATTAAGACAAATCTTAGTCCAGTACCTCAGAAGTAACCCAAAACTAGTAAGTTGATGTTAGTATGTTTAACAGAGTATTTCACTTGATGTTCGTTTTTAAAGAGTATGATAAAGGTTAAGGTGTTTACTGGTCAACTAACCAACACCACCACAGCCTATCCCAGTGTTTACAGCGTGAACTGACCAGGATTGCTGCTGCTACTGCTGCATGGAATCATGGTATTTTTGTGGAGCTCTGATAGCAGCTTTTACCCCCAGTGAAAAGAGGAACTGAAAGTTTGAACTTTATCATTTAAGAGACCACCCAGTTATGTTGGTTACCGTTTCAATAAGTGTCCAAAGTAGCAGGCTCCCACGGGCTTGGCCATATGAATATTTCAGTTTTAAAAAAGTTCACCTTTCAATCAGAAAGGTTGTTTCCATACAGTACATTACTTATTTAAGATCGTTTCATACCATTCTGCCATAATTAATCCCTGATTAGTACTCTACACGATCAAATTTTTTTCGACAATTCAAGTCTGCTTCTTGAACTGATTTTTGTTAAAGGCGGATGGAACAGATATGTTTTACTTTGTCCATGGATATCAAACATGGATTGAATACCTGACTCACATAGAACAAGATGGCGCTTGGGGTGATCACTTGATTCTGTGTGCCGCAGCAAACAACTTTGAAATGTGCATTCGTGTGGTCAGCAGTCTACCCCACAGCAATGATGTAATCATTATGCCACATTGTCCAGTTGACGAAAGTAAACAACTTGTGCTGGGACATATTCATGAGCTGCACTATGTTAGCCTTCAACCCGCGCAAGGTATAGCTCATTACAGCACACTTAGTAATTGTAGTCTTAGTTCCATGACAGTTTATTTCGTTTAATGAGTCACATAAAATTATAAATCTTCCTCTTAACTCTTAGATGACGGTAAATTCAGGCTTTAACGTCAAGGCTTTTCTCCATTTTCTTATCCATTCTCTTTCTTTGCTTATTTAACATACTTCATGACGTGGTTTGTTTTCATAAACTTCTTGCCAGTACTAATTGACGGTTAATCGCCCGCTAGATTGAAACGGCATTTCATGCAGTTTATTCTCCTTTTCTTTCTAATCGTTCTGTTGTGTTTGTTGTTTTTACAGGTTAAAAGACAGGCTATCAACACAGTCATTATGCTCGGCCCAGATCTCTTTAAAAAAAACTCGGCCGAGTGAAGATGTCACCAAACGTTTGCCGTTGGGCGAAAGAAGAAACAAAGTCTTTCAGAAGTTTAAAAGTTTTCTTTTCGGAAGTAGTCTCTCTCGATAAATTGAGTATTTGTCACGGTGCATATAATTCTGTAAAAACAGAAAATCATCAAGATAAGACAATTCACGGAAAAATGATTTCGCTATTTTACTGAAAGCGCCAGAAAAAATTTTTATTTTCGGTTTAGACTGGAGATGGACGGTGGACGAGGTGGATGGTCAATTTGAAAACACGCAACTTGAACAATTCACGTGGAATATTTTTGTTTCCATAAAGCGCGATAAAGCATTTGTAAATAAATTTCAATGTTTAAAGTGTAGGTTTGAAACATTTTGTTGGTGTTGTAGATTGATTTCCTAAGTACTTGCTGTGCTTGTATACACATCTTGTAAACCCAGCTAGAGCGGTTAGTGCTCACAAATCACAGAAATATCTAAACAAATACGCTTTTTATGGCACGATTTAGGGATACTAGCGTTTCTGTTCTCCTAGGTCTCCCCTCAATGCAGCTTTGTTAATACTTATTCTAAATTTCTGATAAAAAGAATTCAAGAATATCTGCAGCTGTTTTAGACAGCACCCGTGATCATAGCCACACCGTTGACTGGGTATAGGAGATGGGCGGAAACGGGGAGGGAAGATAAGAAATATCGAATGTACAAGTGATAGTTTATTGGCAGCGAAAGTAAATAAGTGCACCCCTCCCCCCTGATTATTTCCTCTCTTACCCTCCCCTTCCCCTTTCAGTTGCAGCGACCCATTAAGGCGAACACTTCGTGAAAAACTGTCGATGGGGATAGCAATGATTAGGAAGAGAATTTTAACATTAGCCGTATAAAATGGCCACAACGTCAACGTTAGGCGTGAAAGTCATCTTCCCGAGGGGCCCTCATTTGATTGTCGCATCTGTAATAAAAGGCAAGATCAGTGACCGTGACTTTCTACTTATTGACCAGCGATTGATTTGACTATTCAAGCTTCAAAACGTAGACCTTGTAAAACCTCTCTTTTGAGCCATTCGCTTTAAGTGCCTCCATATTAAAAGATAAACCACCATTATTCCACTGGAAAGACTTGACCCTTCCAGTTCAAATTCCCTTCCCCACCTTGGTAAGGTTCAAAGGACGACAGTCAAAAGCCCGTGGGTTGCCCCAGATGTGAAGCTGAGAATTAATCGGTGTACAACATCACTGACACCGATTCAACAGTCTTTTAACTTGAAAATCTAAAAAAGAATGTCAGTTAGTACGCCAAGTAAAAATAATTCGATTGAGTTAATAACCACACCTACATAAAAAAAGACAAACTCGTGATTATTAGTGACTCTTTTTCTCTACAATGAATTTCGAGCAGAAAAACGCAAACACGAGGTAAAAAGGTTGCAAGATGTATTTTCAAACAAAAAAACTCGATATTTTGGATTTTAAAATACTGATGATTTTCAAAAGCGTACCATGGGCTCCAAATTAAATGAAATGGTCCCGTTTACTTAAACCATACCTCGATCATTCCTATGCAAATCTATAAAATTAATATGGGCCTGCTTTCTTTCGCGCTTTTCATGAGCAACTTTATTTGTCTCTACTTGGGGCACTGATATCCGCCATTTCACGGCTACCGACGCTCGTTTTAGTTTTCGTAGATTTTTTAGGATGAAGAGGCATGTCTGGAAAAAAAAACCATACCACGTCGCTATGTTCACCATAAGGTGTCTCTGACTGAAATGAGGATGGTAATTTTTCGGTCGATGTGCCGCCTCTTATGCGGTCTTGAAAAAAAGTCGCTCTTAATACCTCAAGAAGACAGAGAAAGTCCAGAAACCGCCTTTATCAAACTCGAAAAGATTTCAAAGCGAAAATCTCAAGAATGTTCTCCCGAAGAAAAATTAACAAAACTTAAGCTTGTTCTCCGCTACATGAAATTCACGCAGATTTTTATTCTACACTGTATGTGTCATTTTCAAATGATCTGAGGATCCTGGAATAGTTTGTAGAATGAATCAAGCGTGAAACAGGAACCTAACCTCGGTCATCAAGTCAGGCAGAAGTTAAAAGGAGATCCCCAGCAGTAACTAAAGACTGCAGATGAAGATAAAGCAGCATACATGTTACTTCTTACACATATTTCTTACCTTGGAATATTCGCAGTTTACTGTCTGGGATTTGCTCTTAGTAGAGTATCTTGCTGTGTCATATGAATGCGCATACCGCTGCAGTTTCCAATGTCTCTCCTTATTTGATTAAATCCATGGAAACGAGTTTTGATTGTAGTACAAGTCAAGTTTTGTAGTTTTGTTTATTCATATACGTGTAGTTATTCCTGTGTTTGCTCGGAAACTCAAAGTATTGTTTAAATATTGTCCAGTCAGTAAACCAGTGGCCGGTCATTCACTAAGACATGCAGTCAACCAACCAGTGGCCGGTCATTTACTAAGACATGGAGTCAGTCAACCAGTGGCTGGTCATTCACTAAGATGACATGTAGTCAGTCAATCAGTCTATCAGTCGTACAGTCAGTCGGTCGAACGACTATGCTCATTGTATTGTTTTGAGTTTTTGAGTAAGCCCCTACACTCTCATAGTCCCTTACTTCACTCATGATTGCACACCGGAATAAGGTTGTTCAAAGGTGGGTTAAGAAAACCCAGGGTGAGTGTGAAATCTGATTTTAGATCTCAAAGTTTTGAAAGAAAATTCAATATGATTTTTTTTTGTCTACATGTTTTGTTCCAGTAAATGGTTTGAACCCGGGGGTAACATGTGAAGGTGTAGTCTGATCGTCCGGGTGAGTGTAGTCCTGAGAAGGACTGTTGTCGGTGGCAGTGACTGACGTTTCGACAACCTGTGCGGAAGTCATCATCAGAGTCAAGTGAATGATTGTTGTCAGTAGAATGTTCTTATTCCAGTTCGTGTGAAATGATCGGTTGGTTTTGCCGTGATGTTATTGGCTGTAAGACTAAAGTGACGTAAGTCGGTCGTGATTGGTCTGTTTCGGTCTGTCGGTAAAGTTAGGTTGTTCTTTTTCGGTCGTTTGTGATGTTCATGTCGTGAATGAGTCGTTTGTATGGGGCGGGTAGTTGTTGACATCTGTTTAGGGGAGTCTGTTCTAAGTTAGTAAACCAGCTTTCCAGAGTCAGTCGTTGAAAATAGTCAGTGCTGTAGGTTAGGTATTGCGCAGAGTCCCAGTCAATGTTGTGGTTGGTAAGTCGATGGTGTTCAGCAATGTGATTGCTGACATCACCTTTCCTCGTCGCCCGTCTGTGTTCAGTCAGTCTTGTTGTGAGGTTTCTGCCAGTCTCACCGATGTAGGAGGCTTGGCAGTCGGAACAATTGATCTTATAAATCGTTCCCTGTCTGTTCCTCGGTTCGTCTTTGTCTTTAACGTTGGTTAGTAACATAGCGACGTGGTATGGTTTTTTTTTCCAGACATGCCTCTTCATCCTAAAATACTAACCAACATTTCATTCAGCGGTCATAGCAAACCCGAAAGTAGACTATTATTTCTTTAAGCAATATCTTACCTTGAAGTCCGCCTTTAGGTAAAGTTTTGAGTTCTTGAGCTTTTCCTGCCATCCTCTTACCGTGCTATCTTCAACCAGGCCTTTAAGTTGATTTAGGAGTGAAATCATCTTGTCAAATGCAGAGGCTCCATCGGCTGCAAAATAGTCCAGTCCCTGGAGGCTCTTTCTGACCGTCGCGCTACAAGCAGCTAATACACGCCAAAGTGTTCTTTTACTGAAAGGGGTAAATCCGACTTCTTTGCAATATTGCTCATATTGAACAGCAATTCCCTCTGGTATTAGACACCGAACTACATTTGGTACTTCCAATACGTTACCGTTGGACAGTCGTAGACTCCTTTGACCAAAAGGCATATCTTGAATAATATGTGGGCTTGTAATGAACTGCAAAAAATGGTCAAGTTGGGCCTCGTCTATCCGTACCCTCGCTGAAGGCCCTACAGAAACGGGCGTCACTACTCCATGCTGAAGGCGATGTAAGTTCGCCACAGTGTATCTATACTGGGTCAGACCGGGAATAAATTCTTGTATAGTAGAAAAACTCGCAGCGGCACTCATAATTGAAGGATTTGTCTCCTTGTGTCCCAGCTGCCGGCATTTTTGTAAGTTTCTGCTATGGCCTCGAGGTAAAGACGATGGGATGGGAGCATTGTACCCTCTAAACCAAGCTCATCATTGACGGCCCTTGAAGCTTGTAGTGCTGACCAAAGATAACCTGAGTTTTCGGGGGACACAACCTTTAACACTGCGACGAGGATATCACTAGCGCGTTGTATGTACCTTCGTTTCGTTCTATCAGCACTCTTTAACCACTCAAACTGTGGATTATCAACCGTTTTTACTACACTCCGAAAGGAATTCATTAAGCAGCCTTAAAGGTTTGTTGGCAAAAAGAACCACTTCACCTGAGCTAGTTGTACTTGTGTTTTCGGATGACCCAAAAATGTAGCTGTCGTCAATGGAAAGGTGTTTTACATTCTCACATATATCTTCTGTACTACTTGCCTCGGCTTCCTTATGGGAGGAAAAAATATGAAAAGTAATTTAATGATCGCAAATTAATGCAAGATACTGATTAAACCTATGGACTGCCTACCTGTTTAAACGACAATTACCAATAAAAATGTTTCCTGTCTTTTCTGTGCGGACACGGGTTCAACAACAACTGTTGGTGAAGAAAAGGCAGTTTCTGTAGAGTTCGCAGAAGTAGACACCATCATTTTACCCAGATGATCCCGGCATTGCTTGCAAATAGCTACGGATCGAAAAAAAAAAAAAAAAAACAGAAGAGTTAGGGAAGGATAAATGGGCATGGTAATAGAAACGGTGGTATTCTAAGTCCTTCTTACTGATTAACGCTCACTCGTACTTTAGCGTAACCTAAAAGGGGATACTTGGAAGTGAGCGCCCAGGAGAATAGGGGGCGGGAGAGGAAAGGGCAGGAAGAGCGAGTTAGAAAATAGTGGGAAGTGGGATAAATTTGTTGAAACCACGCAACAATGCTTTTAAATATTTGGCAATCGAAGAATGGATAAAGACAGGAAGCTACGAAAAAAGGGGTGGGAGCCGGGAAGGCAAGATACCCGTACCGAACCCGACAGGAGACCCCCTGTTCCACCCCTAAATGGCTATTCGGTCGGCTATTTTGCTCCGAAGGAGCATTTCCAACGATAGTTTAGGCAAGGAAAGAGACCACTGACTCAGTTGTCTGCAATATTGGCCGTTTGTTGGCGTTCCTCATCCTCTAGGGCACAGTGCGTCCCTTTCATTTGTCAAAAGAGGGTCAAAGCAATAAGAGTGTATTTGATTTACTTAATTTTTCTCAGAGGGCACGGTAACGAATCCTGCAATCTGATTGGTTCTTTACCCGGTCAGTATTTTCCTATCTCTACCCACGGTAACGGTAACGCTTTCGTGAGTCGCCGAGTACATCCCTACTTTCGTTGCCATTTTTCATTAATATATCTCGTATTGGTTTCAGAATTCATTTGCATAAGCAATAGTGTCATTACGTTGGTTAACAAGGGGTCTAAAAACCGTCTATAATTAATTTAAATCGTTCACAAAAAGTACCTAGAAAGTTAAAATGTGAGGTATTTGGTTACAGTTGAACTAATCGCTGGAACTTTCATTCATTCAATATCTGAATTTTCTCAAACAATTTGTTCGTAATAAAAGAGCAAGCAAAGTTTTAATTTTAGTTCTCAACAAATTTACGCTCTCGGTGAGTATTTCCAAGTCCGTTCAATTTGAAATTTTTAACCATGAATTGCACAACAGAAACTGAAGGAATTCGATTAGAAAAGGCCGCATTAAATGCTCTTGTGTCTCGTCGGAGTGTATCATTCGAATTTAGTTTTTACGGAGGAAAGATCAGATTTACACACGCCATTGCAGAAAACAAAAGAGCAAACTCTCACAACTTCAAAATAAAAAATTTGAATTTACTTACAATTACTTTCCTCGCCGTTTACTTAACGAACAGAGGTAAATCCTCGTACATCAATTAATTTTCGATGAGAGTGAACATTAGTTTTCATAAGATCATTGACTGTTCTTAAAGAAAACATTGACAAGACAGTCCTTGCCAAACTAGTCTGGTTGTTTTTCAAAAGAGTACATGCGCTTTTTTTTTTCTTACGCACTCTCTAATTGACAGGTGTCAGTTTGTGATAGATACTTGTAAAAATAATGTTTTATAGTTTGTTTGGAAGCGTTTTAAATCACCTTTATCAATACGCAAATGAAAATGTTTCAGTAAAGCATCTCTCTATAGTTTGCATCACCTCTTTTTTAACCACGGCATTTACTCGCTCAAAAAATTGCTCAGCTTATGGAAGATCTTGCTGTATTTACAGCTCTAAATCACGATTCGGGTTCTTTCGGAAAGGATTTCGTTAAGTTAAAAAAAAAAAAAACCTTTATTTACCGGCTAAGGGTCGGTCCGTATGGTGAAAAACGGTGACCTCAGTCTTAAAAAGGCTGCCCTTGGCCTACGGCTTCGGGCAACATTTTCAAGACCGAGGTCACCGTTTTTCACCGTACGAACCTCCCAGCCGGAAAATAACAAATATTTATTTCTCCTACTAAAGCAGTGTACGGTTTAACTGCACTTACCCGACCCAACTGTGACCAGCATTCCAGTTTCTTTAAAAACAAAACAAGATTGTTTTCTGTCAATTTCACGATCACCTCGACAGGTTGTCGACTTGTGACCCGCTACTTCTGCTGGAATGCAACATCTAGTCTTGCCTGTTCGCCAGCGAGTACCGCACGCGTCTCTGTGTTTAGGGCATACCGTCATATGCAACTGACTGTCCTGTGTGATGAAAATCCTTGGTAAAGAAAACTTAATTGGTAAATTATTGCTGTATAAATGAATAGTCCAAATGTATTCATGTTGTAATCGAAAATTGTAAATCAAAATGATCTTTATTAACCTGCCCGTGTAAGTAATAATTTCCTCTCGTTGCTGACGTTTTCAACATCCGTCAAAATGCTACAACTCTTCAAGTGAGCTGTAACATCTCTAGTACAGTCTTTCAACTCGACAAAGTCGGTCACGTTTGGATTTTCAGAACTTGCACCAAAAGCCCCCCCAAGAAGAGAGGCAATGCTACAAAATGATATCGTTATCTTTTCTTGCTCTGTGAAAGACTTAGTACGTGTTTACCTTTAAGAGGAAGAGCGTGATTGCATCATGGAAAATGATGGCCCAGATTGCAACACGGTTTAACTGCTACCGTGACATAAGTCCTTTTTATCAAGTTTTATGACAGAAATGTGGCCATTTTTCCGAAAAATATTAGGGTAAATATCGTAATAAACAGTTTGGCTGTTATCTTGTGGTGAAAAACTACACGGCAGAAGCTTACGGTGTTGCGTGACTTTGTTTACTCACATAACTTTTTTCAAGATATCCGCGATAATTCAAAAGAAATCATATTATCGCAGTTGCAGAAAACGTAGCTACTCAACTAAGAATAATGTCGATAATAAACACCTGGTCAACAAAAATGGTGAACTATACAGCGGCCCTTATCTATAGTTAGGTGTAGGTAGTGCTGTTGAAATAGCAGGTCAACAATAACAGAGTCTTCTGAAATTCAAATTATCAGAAAATTTCGTATCTACACATCAATTTACAGTCCTCTTCAGCAATGTCTACGGATTTCTTACTGAATAATTTCATATCATTTCCATATCAAAAATTTTTTAACCATCTTTAACTATCTTGTGTACTTCGTAGCTCTCCAGTACGATTTCTACAACTGATCATCATGCAAATTTCTGACCTTAGCCACAGTGCGTCGCAAACTCTTTTATTTTGCCGGCACTTTTCTGAATTACCCAAAACTTTTATTTCATATTATTTTTGCATAAGGACTAAACTTTGTGCCAGCATGCAGTTTGACATGATTTCTCAAATACCAAGACGTGTTTTCAAGGCTTGAAGTTGCTCGATTTTTCGCTTTTTACAAGTGTTTGAGAGTACTTTGTTAAAAAATCATGTAAATTTTAAAATTAAACCAAAGCTCCTAAAAGTGCCATAAATAACAATCAAATGAATTATGTTTTTCATTAAAAATACCGCCGATTTCTTACGAAACATCCTCCCTCAGTACTAGCACACTAAAGTTGCTCAATTTTACTGTATTTTTCGCATAATTAATTAGGTAAAAACCCGAATTTTCGTTTTTCCCCATTTTCTCGTAGACATTTGATATTTCAAACTTTGAAATATTTTTTTCGAATACATCTCCCCAAAGGGGTTTCCCAGGGAAATTATCAGAATTTTCGATTTTTTTAGCCTGGCCAGCGATTCTCGATATTTACAGTCACGACCTCTTAAATTGGCCGATAGCTCAGTAATACTGTCAGCGGTTCAGGGCCCTTGATTATTGACCGTATAAACGGAATTGCCAGGGTTGCATTGAAAACTCCAGAGTCAGACATAACACAATCTGGTTTTACTCCCAATCACACTTCATTCCATTCTTTTATCAAGCCACCTATCGATTAACTCTTGAAATTCCTTAGGTTTAACAGCGTGGGTAAGGACACCACAAAAACTATAATCAGCTTTAGCTTCTGATTTTTCGGAAAGTTTTAATATAACAAAGGGACACGTTCTTGTCAATCGATAACCGGGTGTCAGGCACTCAAAGGGAAAAATTCAAATGTTCAGGGTATCAGCCGTCCCTATTTACAATTCCAAATGGCGAAACATTTAACTTTTTACATCAGCGTATTTTCAGTTTCGTTTACGATGTGAGCGTGAAATTTTGCATGTGTCATTTTATGGTAAAGATCCTTAACATATCAAAAGTTTGTTTCAAACAGTAAGAAAACATGCAAAGAACTTAAGGCGTTTTATCCTGGTTTTGATAAAAAATGCTGATTCTGCAAAAAAAATCAAAGCTATGATCCTTTCATCAGATAAAGCTTATCGACTTACATTTCTGTGTCAAATTAGAAGTTTATTGAGTTAAAGTAAGTGGATTTATTAAACGTAAAAGTTTACATTTTTCCATCTTCCAAAGTTTGCAATGTAGAATAGGCCACATGGTCAAGTTATCAGTAGCACATACACTCAACAGTTACAGTGAAAACCCGCATGTAACAAATTAGTAGTATTCTGCCCAAAAAATTTTGACTTGATGGCGGTACATTCCAGGATAATGCCCGAGGTTTGTACCCATGACATGTATCAGTTGCAATGGACTCGTACCTCTGTATCGATCTGTAGCGCTTTACTTAATTATACAGACAACTTTCTTCTGAGAGCAAGTACAATAATTGTGATAATCCGTTCTACTTTCTGTATTTTTTCGAGTCACTTTTATTCGTAAAGGTTAATAATACATAACCACGCGATATGTTCTTGTCAATCGATAAGCGTTGTCAGGCACTCAAACTGAAACAATTTAAATGTTCAGCGTATGAGCCGTCCTCATTTAAAATTCAAATGGCGGAAAATCGAACTTTTTACATCCGCGGTCTTTTTTGGGTTATGATCATCAACATATAAAAAGTTTGTTTGAAAAAAGAAAACGAAGAAGTCATTCATACGCCGTTTTATCGTGGTTTTTCCACAAAAAAACTGTTGACTCAGCAGAAATTTAAAACTTCGATCCTTTCATCAGATAGAGCGCATCGACTTACACTTCTGTGCCAAATGATAAGTATATTACGTTAAAGTAAATGGATTTATACCCCTAACCCTAACTAAAACCCTAGCCCTAACCCTAAAAAAACCCTACCCCTAACTCTAGTCTAACCCTAACCCTAAAGTGAGCTAAATAGACATACTGGCAGACAAACAAGCAGATAGACTTATAGACAGACAAGCATATGGAAGGCTGGACAGACACTAACAGTAAGACAGAAAGATAGACAAGCATGCACAGATAGACAGAGTGGCATTTTGACATACATACACAGATAGAACGACAGAGAGGGAGATGGAATTACAGACAGATAGCCTTAGACACAGATAAAGAGATAGACAGACACAGGCAAATACGCAGACAGACAGACAGGCAAAGAAGCAGACAGACCGAAAGACGGACAGACACTAGATCGACCGACCGACGGACAGAAAGACAGATAAAAAGACAGGTAAACAGAGGGGTAAATAACTTACCAAACATTTCTGACGGCTGTGATTTTGGGCAAAGAAGAGTCCGATAATAATTGTCCGAAATTTTTAAGTGTCCAAAATTTTACGGTAAAATAACACAACGCTGGTAAGTCGCAACAAACCTGATGTGACGAGGAAGTGTTTTGAAATAGCAGGATTAATGGACACTGTCACTAAGGAAATTAAACCAGAAGATCCTTTAAATATTTGTAGTCTTAGATTTATAAGCCACTTTGAGTTACAAAGATCTTATGTCGGTCAAATTTTTGGTACGAGACTGCACAAAATACTTAATAAACTGTCAGAATTTGTATTTTTTTCTCATCGTTGTATCTGTAAACCCTTAAGGGCGCAGTCAAACAATCATTTCCGCACTTTTTTCCAGTTCATTTCGTGTTTGTAAATTTGCTCTCATTTTAATTTAATCAAGTTTCATATTGACAAACAAATGACAGTTACATCAATCGATTGATCAATCTGAATACATATTTGCTGACAATTATCACCTTAATAAAAAAGACGTTTTTTCAATGCCATTACTTGCATTTACTAAAAAAGAAAATGACGTCTCGCAAATACCACCTTAACTCTTTGGTAATCTGATATTACGGTTTAGTAGTACCACTATATAGAATCACTTACAGACAGAAAATGTGCGAGGTTAAGGAATTCGTAGGAAGTCATATCGTTTCAAAAAATAACTATTTGGGTACATCTCGGTGTACACTATAAAACACCGGGATAAGCTCCGGCCTGATGGGCATCTTGGCTCGAACGTGAACTTTACGTTACCTAATTTAAATTTCTAAATGTCTACAATTGTTAAATTGCCAAACGTGCTGTTATTAAGGGTTGCAATATCTTCAAAACGTGCTACAAACGGAGGAGCTAATTTATCAGTGGTGACAATAGCTGCTCCGTAGGGAGGGGTGACTGTGCGAGTCGATAGCCGCGACAGTGCCAATTGTTGGCTGACCAGAAAAGTCACAGTCTTGTCATCATAAATAAATATCGAAGCACAGCGCTTGTTCTGTCTCGCTAGCCGGCGAAGTTGTTCCTCTACGGTGGACAAGCTGTGCTGATCACATACCCTAACAGGGTATGTCTGTGCAAGTTTAACAGTGGCATTACGGTGGACAAGCTGTGCTGATCACATACCCTAACAGGGTATGTCTGTCCAAGTTTAACAGTGGCATATCTGCTGAATAATTGACCAGCTTCGGCGGCATTCAGGTATCCATGTCGCAATGAATGACGGGAATTGTCATACAACACGTTTCCAAGATGGATGCACAAGTAAAGAAACTTTGTCCAATCTGAGGGCAGGTCAGGTTTGCGAGCGGAAGCGAAAGGTCGATTGTTAGGAACGTGTGAGCGACTGCTAAAGAAATCAGACTACAGGCATTGCTTCCATTGCGACCATCGATACTAGACTGGCAAAATTCTGGGGGGAACATCCAACTGTACACGTCACCATCGACCAAGGAAACAGGTTCAACTTGTTTGGAAGGTTGTGTCACAATATCGTCACCCAGTTCCGCCCCAATGTCATCCCACTCTGGTTCACTCGAGGCAGACTCCTCATCATCATCTCCAAACTGTTGATTGTTGCTCTCAGCGAATTCGAACTCACTAAAATCACCTTTTGTAGCCGCTTTAAACATGGCAACTCCTTGGGCGATTTGTGCCTTAGCAAAGTCCAAACCTTTTCGTGCTAATGAGATCTTTCCGCGCACAGCAAGGGACTCTGTGCCTTCATAGCAATAACGGCCCTCCTGAAAAAGAAGCCAAAATATCATTCAGTCTGTCTTTACTTAGTCCATGTGTTTTTATATGCAACAATTCAAATTTACAATATATTTGTGTGTATATGAATATGGACGGAAACGTGTGCATGTACGTTTGCGTGATTGCCCTTGCAGACCACTAGCTTGGCTGGAACAAAAACCTGGCAGAGATTAACTAAAGGTTGATCTAACGTTGGGAGAGAAGAATCAAAGGTAATGTCAGAGGCACACCTACCGAGCTACCTTCAGAGGAGGAAACTGGCCCACTTGCCTCGTCCAATATACAATCTTCATTACATTCTAAAAATTGAAGAGTACATGGATTTAATAACATGCAACAATCATTATTTTGCACCAAAATGGAAATGCTGTTCGCATACCTGACAAAACTGCTTTCTGACTTTCAATTGTTGATAAGATTTCTGGAATAACAGTGTCCTTGTAGAACCTCAAAAGTCCAGTCATCTCTTTTTTTCAAAAGTACCTTCTCCTCTGTCAACCCTCTACCCTCCAGATACTTCTCCACAACTTGTTTCTTAGTACGAAGAGGCATTTCTGAAAAAAAAAAAAAAAAAAAAATAGAAAATAAAAAAGAAAGACATCCAAAATCTAATTAAGACATTAGTTTGTTAAAACTGGTAACCAAATATGGCGTCCTTAAATCGTGCACGATTGCAAAGCAAGTCATAATTTATCACAGCGTAAAAGTGTCATCACAGGGTACAAAGAAGTTCAATTTTCCAGCTTGCCCGAATTTCCCCCAAAATAATCTCCCAAAAAACTTTCACTTCCCTTCAGGCACGTTGTGGGTAAAATCCACTAACCCAACAGCAAAATCCCGTGGCTAGCCTGGGGCTATAGGACACCAACTTCTTTGTACCCTGTATCGCCACATGCTAATCATCATCTTAAAATCAAATGGGACTCATTAAAATCATTTTGGGGGTGTTTGCAGTTTAAATCAAAATCATGCATTTCGTGTTCTTTCTTTTCACAAGTTTTCACAATACAGTCATATAAACATGAATATATTAAAATATTAAAATATATACACTGCATTGTAATTTATTTACCACCAGTCTGATCATGTAGAGTCCACGGAAAGTTGTTGTCAAGGGCATCTGCAATTTCCACTTTACAATCTGTGATAGCAAGACCATTGTACTCTGAAATAAGCCTTGCAAGGTCTGATTTTTCTTCAGTGATCTTTTTGCGTAAGCGATGACGTTGTTTTGAGGTATGTACTAGGGAAAATACAATTGTAACAAAAAGGAGAAAAAAGGCAAATTATGTCAGTAAAATAATTTATTAATCATCTGTCCTAATCATGCACAGTCACATAGGCCTTCACTGTCTTGCTCCAGCAATTTACTAGTTCAGTCATCGTCATTTTCCCCAGGTCTGATGTAAGCAATACATAATGAATTAGTTCTTTTTTCCTCTCATCCAAGTTCAGCTAGGCCTTCAGCTTACAGAGCATAATAGTAACATCCAAGGTGTGGTCCTCCTTCTGGCAAGCAGTCGTATTGCATTGTTATTAACTGTGTCTGTTTCTGCAGTCATAACCCCATCCACCTACAGAATAGCCAAAGCCCCTATTTGCCAGCTTGTTCAGAGTTCCTGTCAGCGCCTTCACAGCTACTGTAGCAGTCACAGGACCTGAATACTAATGTACCTCAACCTGACAGCCATTCCCCTACTTAACTATTGCCCACTTCCCACGAGTGAGGACGTTAGGGGTTGGTCTTTTGGGAAGCATCTTAATCAATAAAGATGGAAAAGTGAAGCATGACTAAATACACATATTGATGACCAAAAGGCATAATTATAATGAATAAGGAAATAAACTAACCTGCTAGTCGATTGATATTTTTCAATCTCTGCTTTATAGAAGAGGCCATATATTCAATCTTCTGATGAAGTTCAAACGATTTCTGAATAGCAGCCCCATCTTCAGATGAAGATTTCCTGTCAAGTTCTGAAAATGAACAAGGTAGTGCTCATCAATCAACAGGTTTTGCAGACAGGATGCAAGTTTAAATTCTTCAACTCAAACAGCATTAAAACTCTAAATGGAAAATCAGGACCAAAAATCTTAGCACAAATCACTACTCAAATAATTAATTTCCCAAAAGTACGTTTAGCATGATCTCAGACTTCCGATGTCCAGACGCCAAGATTACAGGATTCAACATCTACTCCAAGTTCTCTAGCCAATGCATAGAAATCTTGACAATGCTGTTTCAGGTCCTTTTTTACCTGTGCAATATAAAATACGTATATAAAAATAAATACCATGTGATGCTTCCACTGATTTTTGTAATTATATCAAGAAAAATGTTTCATGACAAAACATAAACAATTTCGTCTACATTCCCAGCATAATGGGGAAAAAGTTAAAAATTAATAATTAACATAATTATAATAACAAGCATTAAATGCATGATTCTAATATTATAAAAAATATTATTTAACTGTTATTAAAATAATACTCATTCACACATGTTCAAATCATTTTTAACTAATGATACCAGAGTTGAGTCAAGCAAACTGTCACTGTGCTATGAATGCAAATGACCTTTGCAAATCTTTTAGATTACAAATCAGCGAGGTTAAGAATTTTACGGGAATTCCAAGCAATAGCATGTTCAGTTAACAACTCCTCTCGACCAGAGGAAAAAAAGGAAAAAATTAATGACAACAATGATTTCATTAGAATAATCAAAAGATTTAACATTAGCATATATTATGTCAGCATTCCTTCATGCTTAGGGAAATGAATGGGAAGGAGGTTGTACTGCATAAACACTATTGAGTTAGAAATTTACCAACAGTTAATTTATGATCATTTAGAGGTCAAATAAAGACGTATATACAACCTTCAGGGCACATGTGCTTTGATGTTGATCCACAGCGTGATACATAGCTGTTTATCTGTTCCACTTCTTCTCCTGTAGAGCGAGCAGACACCTCCTGCCACCACCCACCCCCCCAAAGAACCTAGCATGTGTAATGCAAAATATTCCTTTAGAATGTAACATCTAGTTTTTAGTTTGTTCAAGTTAAATTCAGATTAAAATAAATCTTACATGGTTGGGTTCATTGTGGAAGCAAACATCTACTTTTATAATATCCTTTATTTACTTTTCCTCAAAATATATAAATTTCTTCTTACTCTATAAGTGTCAAAACAAGTAGGAGCCACCCACAATGTTTAAATGAAATACTATGAATGAAAAGTGTACTTGACAGGACCAACTGTGAGCCTTTCCATGCATAACTGACAATGCTGGCTTCATTTTTGATGCACTCTGGGGATCTTTTTTCATCAGCCATGGCCAGTATTTGCAGACAACATCTTCCCAAAAGTATGTTACTTTTCTAGGAATCATGTCCTGAATTTGAATATAATGAGCATAACCATACACTTCACCATAAAACATGTTCATTGCTCGTTGCGCAGTCCCATGTCGGCAGCCAGTAATGGTCAGCCCAGTCTCATCAAGACGCTTTTTTTTCTTGAGGGTGTTTCTTGCTGCATGCCAGTGGGACTCACCACAACTGTTATTACCAGTTTCCTTTTATAAAAAATTGGACAATATAGTAAAAACTAAGGCACAATTTACAAAGAGTAAAACAAGTAATACAAAAGCTTTTATCATACATTAATTAATGTCAGAGATTAAGGTCATAGCATGCATTTGCCTAGCAAAAAAAACATTAATATCTCTGTTTATCAATGGCAGGGACATAACTGCAATGGGAAAGAATAAATTTATTTATAAACATAAAAGAGGATACCAACAAAACCAAGAGTAAAAAAAACTTACATACTGATTTGTATTCTTGTAAACTTTGGCTAGATGATTATCAACTTTGTCATTGCTTAAAATGAATGTTTCACTATAATAGGAATCTTGTTTTCTCCTAAAAACAAAAAAAAAATTACAAAACAGGGTAGGAGAGTAAAATTAAATTATAGTTATTTAAAAAGGAAAGGTTGGATGTTTTACCTCAATTTTAATTGCATAATAAAAAATAATCACAACCTATAAGAAATTACTTACATGTGTATAAGGAGGGAGAAAAAAATCAAGAAAATACTTGTCTATTATCAATTACAATTCGAAACATTAATTTAATACAACAGGGTTGTCATTAGAAGCCGGTAGGCGGCGGAAATCCGCCGGCTGTCAGACCATTTTGCGCCGGCTACTTTGTGAAGCAGAATTTTTGTAATAATTTGGATATATCCACAAAGTTGTAATGGTAAATTGGCCACCGTAACGATTACAAAAGCTGACGTTTCGAGCTTTAGCCCTCCGTCGGAGCGAAAGAATTTTTGTAATATTGAGATCTGTCTTCCCAAGAAATCTTTCTTTTTGTAAATCTGAAGCTTAGTTTAGTGATCATTCTCTTGTATACTCCTGATGTTATGGAAGACAGAAAAACCTAAAAACCTATACAGGAAATACTGTACAAAAACTATCAGTGGTACAGCTAACTAACGAGTAACATGAAATGCGTGACTTAGCGAAGCACGAAACTGATCGCAATTCACACGTGCGTTGATGCTTCGAAAATCGAAAATGGATGGCCAGCGAAGAAAGCGATCTCTTCAAGATTACTTTTCAGGTCAATCGTAGAAGACGAAATCTAGCGAAAACGAGGCCGGGCCACCAAGGTAAGAAAGAGTTTCGATTGCTGTCAAATATCATAATTACGAAGCTCACCGAGGCATTTAATAACACAGACATATCTCATTTAAATATAATGGCAAATTATTGCCGATCAACTACATACTTTCAAAAGAGCTTTAAGAGCGTTGGAAAAGGAAGTTTATCAAGATCTATTTCACCTTGCTGAATCAGTTGTGTTCATTCCACTCTAAATAATTACAAAGGCAGGAAGATTCGCCTTAATTTGCCGTAAACACGTACCGCTATAACGCTAAATAATCACAGAAAGATGTTCTCTTGAGTTCGGGACAGCTAGACTTTCATTAATTGCTGCTTTAGACCCGCAGAAAAGAGCATGTTTTACGTTATCCGAAGGAGACATTTTGAAGGAAAATTTCTTCATTTTGTTTACGATTTCGACAAAGTTCTTCGATCATTGTAAATTTCGTTCCAACCATACGTGGCCGTCAAAGTTGCCGTCAAAGTTGCCGCCAGATTGTTTTTTTTTAAGATTTCGCGACGTTAGCAATTGTTCACCAAATCAATTGAATTAAAATACCTACAATTTAACTTTCTTAAAATTTATGGACCTTTTCGAGTCCTTGTTATGGATTTAAAAGGTCAAATGTTTCATGTCATCGTGATTTGCAAAGCTCGTTGCATTCGGCGGGTGATTTCCAGATGTTTATCAGTTGTGATGTTTAGAGATAAGAGGAAATACTTTGATAGACAAAACATACGCCTATTTTAAATTCGGAAGTAGAGCTTGAATCCAGGGGGTTTTCACAGCGAAAAAGGGGGGAATTGAATTGCAACACGATGAACCAAATTTATAAACCAGATTCTATGGACAAAAAAAAAAACAAAAACAAAAACAGAAACAAAAACAAAACAAGACAAAAACGCAATGAAAGAAAACGTTATGAGAATAGAAGGCTGAAGCATTTTCGTTGTCGAAGAAGTTCATGAAGAAAACGAATCTTCATTCATTTATTGCTTCTAGAAATTGTGACCGAGAACACCAACGTTTCATCAGAAAAAGAAAGTGGTGGAATTAAGGAAAGAAACTTTCCACGTTTGTACATATTTTTGAACTGATTTTAACATCAATGTGTGGCTAAAAATGCTACTTAAATATGCCCCAGAATGCTGGAAAGTACGTCACAGAGAGTTTCGCAATTCAAAATTTTTCGGGGGAACATGCCCTCGGGCCCCCCTAGAGAGGCGTGTTGCGTAGCAACACGCTGTGCTTGCTCTGCAAGCACAATTTACTTCAGCCGCCTACTCAGTTTAGATCAGACACCTATTACATTTTCTAATGACAACCCTGATACAACAAAATAGCTTATGGCTTTCAAAAAAATAACAAAAACTTTCATCATTAGCTCTCCAAGTGAGAAGCGATGCATAAAAGATAAAAGAGGTGCAACTTTGAGATGCTACTTCAATGTTACCCACCACCTGGAAACAAGGCCATTAATAATTGTTGTCCTTATTTAGGAGAAACAATTACATACATTAAATGCACGTTAAATGACAGGTTACTTACTCTTCAGCTGACTTGTAACGATACAACTTGGCATTGCCGTCCACATGGGCTGAGTGCTGGTAGGTAGCACAGGCTGGGCATACCATAAAGTCCTTGAATTGTAGCAAATTAATCTCATGGTTGCAGAACTTCCATTCTTTAAATGCAATACTAAATGCAGAGTCATTTATAACACCAACCTAAGAATTAGATGTAAAAGATGAAAGAATAACATAAACTGATAAATACATTTCATAATCTCTGATGGGTATGTTTGCAACACTTTCAACATAGATTACTTGATGGAGAGGCATTGACTAATTTGATTCACTGTAAAAAAAGCTACATTTTGTTAAATGTGTGAGTCAATTATAGGATACCAGGCATCACTCTTGGAGTAGGGGATGGAGATTCTAAAATCGCACTCCTTTGAAAGGAACAAAATGTATTTAACAATATTTGGTCTTTTTAGTAGAGGACCTTACCAAAAGGGAATCATGGGATTTTTTTTTATGGAGTGGGTTGCTGGCTGGCTTGGGACGGAAAATAGACACACAATTTAAATTTACATTTAAATTTTTTAACAAAAAAATGTAAAAGGTACAAAGCATTAACTATGTGTATATGAATTTAACCTTTTAAAAATATTTGAACAGAAATGACCATTTTGTACACTTTATAGCATTGTAACCTACCCTTCCTCTTAAAATAGAGAAATCTTCCAAAGATCTGAGAAAACCACTTTTAGATGATCCAGGGAGGTGCTTTTGAAGTAAATCCCACCTGGTGAGAAGATCTTGAGAAAAAAGGTATTGGGTATTTGCTAAAGTAGCAGGCCAATACCCTTCACTCACGAGTTGATTTACATCGAGTGGATTAACGGAATACTCACAACAGCTGCAGCAATAGACAGCGACATTTAAATCAAACCTTCCTATGGAAAAGACAATAATAAAAAAAACAGACAAAAATAGTTTTATCTATCACTACAGACAACTGCAATACGTAAAACTTAACTGATGTGAATGCTAAATGGTCAACTGGTGTTAAAAAGATTGAAATTATAGGTAAAAATACTGTACCATTAGCAGTGACAACAATACATCCTTTATTGGTTAAAGAGACTGGCTCAAAGGAATCAACAGCCTTGCATACAGCACATAATTATATTGTAGACTGAATTGACACTATGTGGCAGACATCGCACTGTTAATTGAAAACAAGTAAGCAAAAGAAACACCTATTCAGTAAGTGAAAATAAAAGCAACAGAAATATAAAATTTTCTTATCATATGAGGGGGATATATACAAATGGCAGGTACTACAACCAGAAACACCAGAACACCAACTAACAACAAGGTTAGTTTAGGATTAGAAATAGGGCTACAACTGACAGTTAGTGGTTAACGCAATTAAAGGTTAGCTGCTGGTGTTTTGGGTGGGTAGGGTTTCACTTAGCTTTTTTAAGAGTATTCTGGGTTTTTATGTAGTCTCCCTCGCAGTCGTTTTTTTTGGATGTCACGCAAAGCTCCCCCAAAAGAACGGCTGCTGACAACCGAACTACATTCTTTTCTCATTGTCTTTGCGGTTTGGTCGTGGTCTATTGAACAGACCAATCACATACCAGAAAATCTGAATGACGTAAGGTTTCACACAAAAATGTGGATGTTGGGAGAAACACTGAAGAAATTTGTTGATGAGAGCTTGAAATGTTTCACATGTTCATCATTGTGCCCTGGTAAAGATAGAGTATATATTTTTGGGAAAACTTCTCACAATTTCGTTGAAATTATAGAATCTACGCTTAACATAGACGTCAACTGCTACGCCAACGAAACGAACACTAGATAGTTTGAGCGGTTGTTCAAGTTTCAGTGAGCAACTGAGAAAGTAGAAGAAGCTAAAAACTGAACAGAAGCTCTTTATTCGCACTATTTCAAGAGGTTACTACAGATTATAAAAGTCAGAATATATAAGAAACAGTAAATTACATCAATAATCAAAAGGAAATGCAAGACGCCTTTCAATCTAGGTCAAGGGCTGAACGCTTGCTTCGACCTACAGATGGAGATCAGGAGGAAAAAAGCACGTGCTTGCCGTCAACAAACCGGGCGAAGCTTCGAGAACACTGCAATTTAGGTCGGCCAAATGTCTCCTACACTACTTGTACTTCTTCATTTGCCAGTCTGCTGCTAGCCGGAGTGAACCCGATTAGTTGTGTTCGTGGCTTCTTATCACCGGTACAGGAAATCGGCCCGAATTATCGAGTGTTTCCGCACGTTGGCACAACGCAACAACAATAACAATAGTATGACCACTTTCATCGGTAACATGGTCAAACACGAGCGGGAGTGCTTGATATATTAACGATTTCCCGGATCCTGTAGGCAACTTAACAAAAACATCTTCTTTCTCGACTAAAACCTTTTAAATTGCAAGCTTCTGGTGAGCTTTAGGCTCAAAAATTTTGAACTTTGACGACGCTTTGCGAAAAGCTCTTTCAAGCACCGCCATTTGTCTTGTGTTTTCCACATGAGGATCGCAATAGAAAACGATATCTGATTGGACGAGTCTCAAAAGGTGAGTCTGGCGCGAAAAGGTTCCTGAAAATGGAACCCGAGCTGTGATTCGCCAATTCGGAGAAAGGAATGTAGTTCGGTTGTCAGCAGCCGTTCTTTTGGGGGAGCGTTGCGTGACATCCAAAAAAAACAGCTGCAAGGGAGACTAGGTTTTATGAGGTGTTCCTGATTTTAGTACAAAATGCCCATACAAGCTTCCAACTGAAATCATACCTTTTCAAATATATACCCACATGAGGGTGTAGTAACAGGTAATCTCTTTTATTAAATCTTGAGGCACTTCAATAACCACTTGACCTTGTTTAAAATAAACAATGCCATGTTTTTGTATAATCCATATCTTGGAATTCCTATTCTTTCATGTACACGAACCAACGGCCTTTAATGAGAGCCCTTTTCGCCTGGGCTTTCCCATATAGTCCACGATATATAGGGAGTAGCCCATCCGGAGGCAGTAACAAGAAGTAATGGTCATTTACAAATAATATCAACACAAACCCAAGAAATATATTGAAGATTTCAAAATAAAATATAATTATGTAAAATTTGGTTACATTTAAACATTAAACATTATACTTACATACATATATCCATGAACATACATACTTTATTGACTTTTCCCGAGAGGGCTTTTCAAAGACAACATTGCTATTTACAATTAAAAATAAGAATGACTAAAATAAGGTTCTAACTTACCTACTGTTGTTAAGTTTCCTTCCCCGTCTGAAGACACTGATGGTGCCCCGGGTTTAAAAAACCCTTCATGATAGATTTCTCTATCATGAAAAGGATTTCTTCTGTGCAAATCATTGTCACACTTTGCACACATGATCTCTTTCAAGCCACACTGCCGACAACGGACAAGAGATTGGTCTTTCTTGCAGTGTACACAAGGAGCTGATGGTAGAAGGGGCTCCAACTCTAACAGTGACTTCCTCATTTGAAGTCTTTTGTTGGCCCAGCTTTTGCCTAGATCCTCAATCCTTGTAGTCCAACTCTTCTGGATTGTTGGAGGCTTGGTATAAGTCGCACATTCCTCAATAGGTTGATCTAAATCTACAAAAATATTTGTATAAACATAACAAAACATAAAACACAACATATAACATAAAGCAAAACAAAATAGACATGATATAACACAACACAACATAACATGTTTATTTCATAACTATAAGACCTTTAAATAATGTTTATTTAAATGTATATTTAGATTACGATTACTTTGATAGTTGATGAGGGCATCACCAGAATTGACTATCAAGCGATAATTGTGAGCAAATAATTTTATTTGTTTTAGTATAAATCTCACAATCCTTCAAAACTGAGAAACAAAACTATCACATCTCCATGTGAGACACAAAATGCAACAGAAAGAAACAGCCACCATTTTGTAGAGAATCACTACCCACTTTCTATCACAGAATAAAACTTGGCAGCAGGTAGCACAAGCCAACCAGAGAAACGCATTCGTGATAGATAAATACACATAGACAAATTTTAAAAGTAACTTTAGAGCCAAGGTTAATATAATAAATTCATTTAACTCTTATAACAAAAGAGTAAAAATTGATGCAAGTAAATGTTTTCATTTAAATGCATGCAATGAAGAAAAAAATATTTAGTTTGATCAAAATGCTGAATAAGCTTGACGAACGTATACATGTAACAGTACCATCTGAAAAATTATCCGTATACAAGTCTTCTAAATCCTCTGTAGGACCATCCAAGAAATCCACATCGTGGGCAATTGGAGAAGCTAAAAATAAAATCGAATATAGATAATGAGGAGAAGGGCAAAATTACCTAATTAATTCCGATTGATTTATAACCTTTTACCTTTACATCTAACTTGACATAACATGTCAACAACTAGACTCACCAGGAACAGCCGTGGTAGTACTGCTTAGTCGATTTTTTCTTCGTCGATATTTGGAGTACTTCGATCGTTTGCCTGTAAAAGGGTTTCTGCTGAAAACGGTAATATGCGGTTTCTTTTTCTTTTTTTTTTCGAGGCAAGTAGACACTCTGCCTCAGCCACGACAGTCGCTCAATGAAGCTTTTGTTTTTTCTTTTTCTCGCGTTGGAAATTGACTAAGCGTTCAGCCATTTAGCACGCAAACGCTTGTAAAAGTAGAGACTACGAAATATTATGCGAGACAGCCGCCATTTTGCTTTACACAGCAAGCGCGACAAAGGGGACCTGGGTATGACGGACAGGAATGAAACGGAGAATGATCACAACAATCATTTTCGGACGTGTGGTCAATTGATCCTATTGATCATTTCTCACCGGGAGCGGGCTTCGCTCAAGGTCTCATATTTTCGAAGAATTGCTTGAACAGAAGCGCTACCATTGAAGGTCTCCTCAGAGGCTATCAAAACATTGTCTTGGCTTCCTTATCAGCATTGAAAGATCTTCCACAAATTCTGAGATCAGTAGAATCCTCATTCCTTGATTATAAATTCAACAAATTGATTACAAAATACAAAGAGCACAGGACGTTCTCTTGAACCATGTAAAAAGAAAGACAAAAAAACAACAGAATTTGTCGTAGTATCATTACTTTGTCAATTAACCCAGTGTTATAGTTAGGTAGTGATGTAAATATGTAATAAAGCTGATAAGTAAGTTATCAAGTTATTTTTTATTTCTATCGGTCACCACAAGGTAAGATATAGTTTACGGAGGGGCGTATCAGAAAGAGGACAATATATTTGGGTCTGGTTTCATTTATTTATTAACCTGTTCATCTATCATTAAATTATTTTTTCAACAGCCAAGGAGGTTATCTGATTCCGCTGAATAAACTACTGTTACCAGACTTGCCAGAACGAATGAATGACTGAGCTGACCAGAAAGTCTGACTGCTCACCGTTAGCATTCAGGAGACGGTGTTCGTACTTTCTGTACGACGTTAGCCAGTAAGAATCTCATTTGAGATGATGGACTAAAAGGACTGTGCGACTTAACTCACCTTTCCTCTTTCTCCTGTATTTTTGCTGATAATAAAATCTCTCCGAAGCTCATATAAGCTCTCCACCACCCACTCCGGCAAAGCGACCAAACCTTTTCCCGCCCTCCCTCACTCGGGAAGCTTTGCTACCTCTCATGACTGGAGAGAAAGTTCTTCGTAATTCGATACTCGGTGTAGCTTTCACTGTAAGCTTGAGAGTCACCGAGTACAGTTTATAACAGATTTCGCCGCTGTTTCCTTCCAAGTTTACCCTCTTTTCAGGTAAGAGATTTGTAGTTTAGATCCTCGCTTGTACTAAGAATGATGAGCGATGCCGTTTGCATGCAGCATTCCTCAGTGAGGGGCTTACAGTGTTCTTTCACATATTTCAAGATGTTCTTTACGATAATTCGAAAGTGCGATTATCGATTTGTCTTCTGTTTCAGAGGCTTTGAAATAAAAATATCAGGTTAACAGGCAAAGGAAAGAGCTGATCATAAAATAAGATTTTCTGTTTAAGGGGAAGCTTTTGAGGGGAGATTCCTTTAGAGTTTCGAGGAAATTATTCAAGTCAAAGACTAAATACTTCCGTTATCATCTGGCGTCCCAGATCCGAATACTTTGGTAAATTACACTCCACGGTTCAAAATTTTTTTCGAGATAACCTGTTTGAATTGATGTTGTTAATCTCATTGATTTCCATGGTATTTACCTGATTTCAACATGAAGATGTTTGGGTTGAATGGTCGAGCGCAAGCAAATATTTGATATTCAGGAATTTCTCAGATGCATGATCACATGATTTGGAATAACCTTTAGCACAAGTGAGCTATTTAAAGACTAAGAAATTGAGCTCCCCCTACGCGTTCGTGGAAATCGAAATCTTCTAAAAAGTAGGGAAAGCTCTTTAAATATCACTCCCATTTTATTGAGAACTTGCTGGATTACGTGAAGGGCGAAAAAATACGATTGCTCTTTTTTTTTTTAGAAACCTTTGAACTAGATACTTTTTAATAGTTTCCTAGTTTTCAAAAATTTTTTTCTTTTTTTCTTTTATATAGTTGCTGTGATACCCCTCAAGGTTTTAGCAACTTTAATAAAATTATGTAGATGTAGATGAACTCAGATATTTGTTATTCGCTAACAATCTTTCTTGATGAAACAAAGAAACCACAGCATACATGTAATATGCATTTTAAGCCAAATACTTCCCAGTACCTACTCAATGGCTTTGATTATTATAGTTTAGTATATACTAAAACAGTGGATAGTGTTAAAGGCGCGCTCTGATTGGCTAGTCAAACTCCGAATATCCTTTGCTATTTACCTCTGAGCAACTCGGGAAAAAATGGCGTGCCAGTTTGCATCCATGACAAGCGAATAAATCACTCAAATAACGACGAAGCAGTCCCTGAAAACACAGAGAAAGCAACTAAATTTGGTTTGGCCGTGTTTAAAGGTAATGGTAACCGGGAGTTTATAGAAAAAAACCAACGAAAAAGGTTTTGTTTACAAATGCAAATTAATATTGTGTAACCTCACTTGGTCACTTGAAAATCAAAGTTGAATGGTATTTTTTAAAGAATGGTTTCAAAAACAGAAAGAGTTTGGAACACCATTTGAAGAAATGTTGCCCCCAGAGCTAAACAAATGTCTTAGGAAATTTTATCTGTCAGCGAAAAAACGTGACGGCAGTTTTTACAACAAAAAAATCACTTACTGCGATCCGAGCCGCGTTGGATCGTTATGCGCGGGAAAATGTTGGAATCGTTGCTGGAATTTATGAATTAAAATAAATTTTTGGTGGTGTATATTATCTCACTGTTTTAGTATATACTAAAACAACTATTCACCGAAGTGGAGGTGGTTAGCGGGGGATATTTACATAGATCTTCGAAATCTATCCCACTGCTGCCACCATGTAATATTAAGAAGCAGGACGAGACAAATATAAATGTCAACAGTTTTAATCAAGATGGCGGATCTATCTCAACGTGCTAGTCACGTGATACGTATACATAATCCACAGGGATACCATACTACACCTCCCCTTAAAGCTTTTACAGTAATCAAACAGACAATTATAAACGACATATCAAACAGTATAAGGGTCTACTGTAAACGAAAGCAATGTTCAAATGTTCAACGTTCAAGTGTCCTGAATAAGTCTCTGCGGCAGTTTTACTACTCTCCCTGAGTGTGTCATGTGCACTTTCGGGGTGTCTGGTTCAGCTCTGTAGCACCTCTCAGTAGGCCTGATCGCAGCTGTGGTCAGGGCTTTGCTGGTGGGCACTTTGGATTTTTTCCTCAGCATTTCTGTCTCAACGTTAGCTTCTGGTTGGGTGTCGGGTGTCTTTGTACAGGTATCTGCTGAAACTAGGGCTGCCCTGTTCCTTCGAAGCTGTGTTCCCTTGTCTGTTTCAACTATGTAGGATCGTGGTGATGAAGATGCCATTAGGACTCTTCCCATCTGATCTTGATCGCGAATCCAAACTTTCTCTCTGCTCTGAAGTTCCTGTAGGTCTTTTGCCTTGTATCTGCAGTCATGGTTGCTTTTCTGGTTGCTGTGGTAAAGTTCCTCTTTTGCATCTAGTTTTGCCAGGTCTTTCAGTCGTAGGTTTGGTTGTAGATTGTCAGGGAAGGTTGGTAACTGGGTGCGGAGTTGGCGGTTCATCAGAAGTTCGCATGGCGCCAGGCCATTGTGAAGAGGTGCTGTTGGGTATGCTAGAAAACCGAGATAGGGATCATCATTCTTTCTCAGGATATCCTTGACAGTACGTACCGCTCTCTCTACTTCACCATTTCCTCTTGCGTACGTTGGTGAGCTAGTAATATGAGTGAACCCGTAAATACTTGCAAACAGTTGGAAGGATTTACAAGCAAACTGTGGGCCTTTATCGGACACCAGTAAGTCTGGAATTCCGTGAGTTGAAAATATTTCTTTCAGGGCTTTGATTACTGACTCGGACAATTCACTGGGAAGTGCTTTAACTTCAGTCCACCTTGAGTCGTAGTTGACTACAATAAGATATTTCTTTCCCTTTAGATTGAAGATATCAGCGGCTAGTCTTTCCCATGGCCTGGATGGGAATGACGATGGCATCAGGGGCTCCTTGGGCACTGGTCTGTTCTTAGCACACATAAAACATTTCGTCACCATGTCTGTTATCGCTGTAGTAATTGCCGGCCACCACACAGACATCTTGCCTCGTGCTTGCGTCTTTGTTATCCCAAGGTGTCCTTGATGTAAGAGGTCAAGTATTTCCAGCCTCATTCCTGCTGGAATCACAATACGGTCATCATATAGTAGAATCTTGTCTATCACAGTTAAATGTTTCTTATTCTCCCAGTATGGACGGAGTATGGTAGATTTTGGCATGTACGCCGGCCATCCTTCTAGGCAGTACTTCTTGATCATCCTGCATACTTCATCCTGGTCTTGGGCTTCACTGATATCTTGCAGCCGCTTACGCGCTGCTGGAAGCCCTGCTATGATCTGTTGTGTGAAGCTTTCCACTTCCTCCACAAGATCTATGTTCTTCGCGGCTCGGTAAATATCCACCACTAACCACCTCCACTTCGTTGAATAGTTGTTAATTAGACTCACCATAACAAATCTGACTAGTTGAGTGCATTCATTCAGTATCCAATAGTGTGAATTTCACGCAATAAAATGCACACCCGATTGGCTCGAAATTAGCCACTCTCATGCAGACTCAATTAGTATCAAAGAAGTCTACTAACTAAACCCATCCTTAAATCTACTCATCAATGCGTGGTTGCATGACATGTGATTTGTCTTCTGTTTCAGAGGCTTTGAAATAAAAATATCAGGTTAAACAGGCAAAGGAAAGAGCTGATCATAAAATAAGATTTTCTGTTTAAGGGGAAGCTTTTAAGGGGAGATTCCTTTAGAGTTTCGAGGAAATTATGCAAGTCAAAGACTAAATATGTATGTATCGGACGTGCAAGTGCTGCTCTGCCAAATATCCTTTTGATTTGCTTGTGGTTCTTATGGTTCTTGTTCTTATCGCTCCGAAACCATACGGTGAAACCATATGACTATACAGATTGTAGTGTTTCTTTTGGTTTTCTACGAGAAAACCAGCAAAGAAATGGCCATGTGTTCTTCAGTCCGTCGTGTTGTGTCCGCCATTTTGGGAAACTTGCTGTCGTGACAAGAACAACGAAGAAAAGGGCCTTTGCTAAAAGTAGGATACCCTACTACAGCAATCACTCCACGATGTTCAATATTGAAATTCTTTGCTCCCATGGAGATATTCATCCTCATCCTGGTCCGAGCCGTGTAAGTCATCGGAATCCTGACGGTAACGTGGCTTATAAAAATCGACATCGCAAACCTGATATATCTGTCTTCTATGCTAATTCAAGAAGCTTAGTTAACAAGACGGTCCTGTTGGAATTGGAAATTACTACTTATCGTTATGACATTATGGTCTTCACGGAAACCCATTTAGACAGAACAATGATAGACAGCGAATTGTTTCCTTCAAATTACACGGTGTTCAGAAGAGACCGTCCTCACAACGGCCGTAAAGGTGGTGGTGTGTTAATAGCTATGCGGGATACAGTAAAAGTGTTCCAAAGAGAAGATCTTCTATGTGATTCCGAGTTACTTTATGTACACATAATCTTGTTTCAGGAAGCAGGAAAGTTAACTTGGGGGTCTTTTATAGGCCACCCAAAAGCGACATTAATCCTCTTCTAGATCTGCAAACAGCCCTAGACAGTGTTCTTTCGACACCTAACTCCGACCTACTACTCTTGGGAGACTTCAATTTGCCTGAAATAAACTGGGAAACTATCTGTGCCTCAAGGAGTTCAGACCACACCACCCTGTTATGCAAAATTATTAACAACAACTTCCTTACCCAACTAGTCAAGGACTCAACTCGAGAGGAAAGCATCTTAGACCTAGTTCTTGTTTCTTTGCCTGACTTAGTACATGACCTGACGGTTGGTCAACCTTTCTCCGATCACAACTTGATAAATTTTTTTCTATTGAGATCCCCTCGAGGGTATCGTAGGTCCAGGAAATTGGCCTATTCCTTCAGAAAGGCAGATTGGGAACGTCTTTGGAATCTCTTGAATTACATCCCTTGGCACTGTGCTTTTCTTGAAGACAACATCGACCTTGTTTGGTCTGCATGGTCGGATCTACTACTATTGGCTGTTGACGAGTGTATTCCAAAACACCAAGTTATAAGATCCACAAATGCACCATGGATTGACAACAACCTTATCAAACTTTGCCAAAAAAAGAAACTACTCTACAAGAGGGCTAAAAAATTGTCTATGGAGTCTCACTGGGTCAGTATCGTAAGTTTAATAATCAGCTAAAAAAGAAATGTAACTCTGCGCGATAGCAGTATATAAACAATTTGACTGAGGAGCTAAAATCGAACACTAGCCCGAAGCCTTTTTGGAATGACGTAAAATGCAAGAGAAAAGGATCAAGCGATCTACTATCCTTGAAAGTAAACGATAAGTTTCTAAATGATGATATTAGTATAGCAAATAGCATGAACCATTATTTTTCGTCTGTATTTACTGTTGAGGACCAAGCTAACATTTCAGTTTTTGATTACGTTACTAACCAGAAATTATGCAGCATTTATTGTTCCCCTGAAGAGATAAAAAAAATGCTGAAAAGTTTAAATATCTATATATCCCCAGGGCCAGACGGCATATCGCCACGGATTCTGAAAGAATGTAGTCAGGTGTTATCATCTCCGTTAGCGTTACTTTTGAATACATCTTTTTTGCTGGGTCAGCTATAAACAATGTGGAAAAATGCCAATATTACACCGGTGTACAGAAAAAGGAATAGGAATCTTAGAGAGAACTATCGTCAGATTTCACTAACGTGTATTCTATGCAAAATCGCGGAGAAGGTGGTGAGGAATCGAGTCATTGATTTTTGGTCTGATCAAAATCTTTTCAACCCAAATCAATTCGTGTATCTCAGCGGTAAATCCACTCTATTGCAGTTGTTAGCTTGTTATGATGACTGGGCTAAAGCTAGAAATTGTTGTAAACCTACTGACGTTATCTTTCTAGACATGTCCAAAGCTTTTGATAGTGTACCACATGAGCGTTTATTGCTTAAGCTGAATAGGTACGGCGTAGATGGGCCTTTACTGCCGTGGTTTAAACATTTTTTGACAAACAGAATGCAACGCGTTGTTATTAGAGGAAAGTGTTGGGATTGAACGTCAGTGAAGTCCGGGGTGCCCCAAGGAACAATTCTTGGCCCTTAATTGTTTATCATCTACATAAATGACATCTCAACAGATTTGACATCTACTGTTAAGATTTATGCGGATGATACTAAAATCTACCGAACAATCAGTTCACCAGATGTTGATATCCCTGCCCTGCAGAGTGACCTAGATCGATTGAGTATATTGGCAAATAAATGGCAAACGCACTACTTCAATCTGGATAAATGCGAGGTCATGCGTATTACACATAGAAAGGATAAAACTAAACCAATTTACTCGCTGGGGGGGGGGGGGGGGGCAATTTAGGTCAGTAGAGAACACTAAGGACCTTGGAGTAACCATCTCTTCTGAACTGTCCTGGGGCTTGCATGTATCTGCAATGGTAAACAAGGCAAATATGGTACTAGGTATCATGAAGTGGTCCATCGGAACTAATAGCCAGTACGTGTTTTCGCAGCTCTATAAATCACTGGTCAGTCCCATACTGGAGTATGCGGCTCCTGTTTGGAGTCCATATTTGATTAAGGATATTATGGCTCTAGAAAGGGCTCAACGAAGAGCTTCGTGACTAGCTTTAAGGCAGAAACAAGGCGAAATGAATTACGAACACCGTTGTAGCTTACTAAAATGGCAAACACTAGAAAAGCGGAGAGAATTTCTATCTCTGGTTAAATGTTATAAGATAGTTTTTGGTATTGATCACCTCTCTTTCCCAGATTTCTTTGTGTTTCCCAATAGGCGTACAAGAGCTAACCACAACTATAAACTTTATCTGAAAAGAGCAGTTTGTAATTGTTACAAATATTGTTTCTTCATTCGGATTGTGAGGAAATGGTATAGCTTGCCAGGATACATTGTCCACGCCGAATCATTGTCGGTTTTTAGGAGTAGACTTAAAATTTATTTGAATATTTACTGAATATTTATTGAATCTCTAGCCTTTAAATTTTATCTTTTGTATGTTTTTAGTAAGGGAAATTGTTTTATACAGGGCTAACCTCACCATTTTCACGATTTTCCCTTTTCAGGATGTATTTTTTACATTTGCGTTCTAGCTTCCTTAATAAATGTTATGTTATGTTATGTTATAAATACTTGCGTTATCATTGGGCGTCCCAGATCTGAATACTTTGGTAAATTACACTCCACGGTTCAAAATTTTTTTCGACGTAACCTGTTTGAATTGATGTTGTTAATCTCATTGATTTCCATGGTATTTGCCTGATTTCAACATGAAGATGTTTGGTTTGAATGGTCGAGCGCAAGCATACAGTTGATATTCAGTAATTTCTCAGATGCATGATCACATGATTTGGAATAACCTCTAGCACAAGTGAGCTATTTAAAGACTAAGAAATTGAGCTCCCCCTATGCGTTCGTGGAAATCGAAATCTTCTAAAAATTAGGGAAAGCTCTTTAAATATCACTCCCATTTTATTGAGAAATTGCTGGATTACATGAAGGGCAAAAAAATACGATTGCTTTGTTTTTTTTAGAAACCTTTGAACTAGATATTTTTTAATAGTTTCCTAGTTTTCAAAATTTGTTTTTCTTTTTTTTTATATATATAGTTGGTGTGATACCCCTCAAGGTTTTACCAACTTTAATAAAATTATATAGATGTAGATGAACTCAGATATTTGTTATTCGCTAACAATCTTTCTGGATAAAACAGAGAAACCACAGCATACGTGTAATATGCATTTTAAGCCAAAAAATTTCAGTTCCAGTATTTGGCCAGTTGTCTCTTGTTTATGAAAACAACAAATACTTCCCTGTACCTATATACTCAATGGCTTTGATTATTACAGTTTAGACTCACCATAACAAATCTGACTAGTTGAGTGCATTCATTCAATATTCAATAGTGTGAAGTTCACGCAATAAAATGCACACCTGATTAGCTCTGAATTAACCACTTTCATGCGGACTCAATTAGTATCAAAGTAGTCTACTAACTAAACCCATCCTTAAATCTACTCGTCAATGTGTGGTTGCATGACATGTGAGAAGCATTGTGATGTAAATCGAACCTAGCTTGTGAGTCAGGGAGTGTCTACTACAAGCCGAACAGCTAGATTGTGGGAAGAGATACAGAGTTTGGGACAACTAGGTCCAGACAATTCTAGCCATGCAGTCATAATGGATGGAAAAAAAGACTTTTGAAATGTAGAATTCTATAAGGAAATTGAGTGAAGGTTTCTCTTGATTTAAGTCAAAAATATGTGTGACAGTTTAGGCTGCCACAATAGCTCAGTTGAATAATGTGGAGCAAGATTTTTGACTATTTTGTAAAATTGGCTTATATGTAAGTTCTCTCCTGATACTGAGAGCCTTCCAAGCAAGTTCATCATATACCTTTGTGAAGCTGGTTCCCTTCTTAGTTATACTTTAAACATAAACAAAAAATTATTATCAGTTTTCTTACTCTTTGTAATTAAATTGTTTATTGCATCGACCACATCATTACATGACATAATGTGTACAACAACTTTTGCTGACCTAGATCTCATGCGAGATGTATCATAAATTGAAAATTGTTGTCTCAAAAGCATCATGCTGGGTGACAAACTCTTCAAAAAAAGAAAAAAAAAAGAATTAAAAAACAAAAAAAAATTAAACACAAAAAGGCTCTTATTCTGTTTTTTTCGTATTCCAAACAATAACTTATGTCAGAGAGAAGGACTTATGATATCAGTTTCTGTTAAAGAATCAGGATCATCTTCTGAGTAATTTTCTGTGTCAATTGGAAATGAAAACATTATTAACAGGGGATAAAATGAAGTGACAGGTCTGGAAATAGCTACTTGGTTTGAATATTTTCAGCTTGGAAATCATTCATGTTTTGGTTTATATTACAACTGTTAAAGGTTATCACATCCAAACATAACCAACCATAGATTTGCACTAATGATTTCTTTCCTGTTAGATATTAACCTTTACAATAAAAGTAATCTTCATGTTGTTTTTAAAGAGTCAGGAGAACTCTGTTTTAAAATTCAAGTATTTTCTTGTTCGTAATAGCCTTGTTGTTAACATGTATAACGCAAGCAGTTTATTTTTTGACAAAAAGAATTGTACAGTGAGACTTAAGTCAATATGTCTGACATGAAAATAAATAACTAGAGCTCTTACAAATAAGCAGTGTTTACTCAGAGTGTTTAAAAGAACACTGAAGAGTGGATGGCTTCCAAAGATTGTACTTAGAGGAATAAAATATAACTCATTAGTTTGGTTTAGTAGAAGTTAAATTATAAACCTCCTTTTTTTTCATTTGTGGTTCAATGGTTATAATGCAAGAGCAAGTTAGTTTAAGTTACTCACCTTTAATGACAGCTTTTATTTTTGTTGTGACAGTTTCCCATGAATGAAATGGAATTTCTTTCTAAAGAAGAGTTAAGAAGAAAGATGTTAACATCTTTGGGAGGAAAGAGTTTAAAACTCAGTGGGCGAAGTTTGCATGAATTGCCTGCAGCTTTGTTTGAATTGACTGAGTTGGAGAAACTTGACCTGTCAGAGAATAAACTTACAACAATACCTGAAAGTTTGACTCAGCTGAAAAAACTCAGATGGCTGGACATCTCACATAACAAACTAACCATCCTCCCTGATGCTATTGGGGAGATGGTGGAGCTGAAGAGACTGGGGCTGATTGACAACCAGTTGACTGTGTTGAGTCCAGCTATAAAACAGCTGAAGAAACTCGGACTGCTGATCATCTCATATAACAAACTAACCATCCTCCCTGATGCTATTGGGGAGATGGTGGAGCTGAAGAGACTGGTGCTGAGTTACAACCAGTTGACTGTGTTGAGTCCAGCTATAAAACAGCTGAAGAAACTCAGACTGCTGATCATCTCATATAACAAACTAACCATCCTCCCTGATGCTATTGGGGAGATGGTGGAGCTGGAGATACTGGAGCTGAGTGGCAACCAGTTGACTGTGTTGAGTCCAGCTATAAAACAGCTCAAGAAACTCAGATGGCTGAATATCTCACATAACAATCTAACCATCATCCCTGATGGTATTGGGGAGATGGTGGAGCTGGAGGAACTGTGGCTGAGTGACAACCAGTTGACTGTGTTGAGTCCAGCTATAAAACAGCTGAAGAAACTCAGATATTTGGATGTGAAAGGGAATCCTTTTACAGTTGAAGGAATAAGAAGTGTTATGGAGCTAAAGGATAAGATTCTTGATGTGTATTCAGATGTCCCAGGTGAGTAAAGGAAATTCCTCTTCACATTAATGTTGTTACATGTGCATTATTTACTAAATAATTATTGGTTCTAATGGTTGACTTGCAAGTGGTTATGCTGCTTGTTACTGATAATTACAGGCAGCTGACAATAGTTTTATAATAAAGGTTGAGAAGAATAATGAAGTAAATGCTGTCACAGTTATACTGTATGATCGAACAAAGGTTGCATCATTTTAGAAATACATGACATTTGTACTGGAAGTTTTAGTTATATTTTGAAAGGTTTATTTTAACGACTTGGCTGACATTGAAATTTAAGTTGAACTACAGTGTACTATAATTTGAGAGGGAATTTAGGAGGGATTAAGTTTATTACAAATCATTTTACAGTAAGGGATTATTGTAAGTTGTAATTTTTGCTTTCTAGTTGATTGGAATTTAAGAAGTTTATTGCAAATTATTTCACAGTTGTAGGAATTGCTGTTGTAATTTTTGCTTTCTGTTTATTTGATTTTAATTTTAAAAGGAAGAATTAAGTTTATTACAAATCATTTCTCATCCAGGAATATATAGTACTGTAAGTTGTAACTCCATAATTTTTGCTTTATTTTATTGGAAGTTATTAGGAATGTAACAACATTTAGCTTATCATACAGAATTTATGGACTGATATGATTTTAAAACGAGAGTTTAGGTTATTGAGAATAAAACGTTTGTCTTAACTGGTCAGGAGTTATTCTGATAATTGTTACACCATAATTTATGCTGTCCTTGTAATATTTTAGAATCTATCAATTGCTACGTTTTGGGAATGTGAGTTTTCTTTCTGTTTTCCAAACACCATTTGGCAGAATTGACATCAATTATTGCCTTTGTTTAGTTTGATCAGTCACATTAAAATCAATTTACTCTTAATGTTTCATTTCATTGAGTCAGTTTATAATAGTCATTGTGTATGTGTTTACCTAACTCAACGATGCAAAGATTTTTACATGTATATACTAGCATAGTTTCTAACTTTATGCAGGAAGGACATGTAATTAAATTGACTTATCAGGCCTTTTTCAGATTGTGTTTGAAACATATAAAAGCAGAAATTGCTTTTCCTTTAGGGTTATTATAATAATTACAACTTCCTCTGATTAGCCTTTTTCCTTTGCCTCAATCACGATGACTTTTTTAATTAGACCGTGTGGATAGACAAAGAGCGCAAGGACCAGCAGCACAGTTGGCTTATGAAGAGGCTTTAAAAGATGGATATGTACAAGTTTACCGTGGTCGTGTTATACTGGTTGGTCAGGATCGCGCTGGTAAAACCAGTCTGAAGAAGAGTCTTCTAGGCCTTCCATTTGACCCTAAAGAACAGAGTACTGAGGGGATTGAAGTGGATCCTTCAAAGTGTGAAATTGATGTTGACCAAGCTGTCAAGAACTGGCAGTTGACCAAGGAGAGTAAACCAGGACTGGTTGAATGTTCAAAAAATGTAGCAAAGATTGTGGTTGGCAGAATGTGTGGAGCAGATATTTCTCAATTTTTAAAGGAAGAGACAACCAAAGAAGGAGAACTGAAATTAGAAGATGAAGTTGAAGGTGTTTTCAAGTCAAAGCAGGTTTGAGAGTTTAATAAAAATGCTGAGAATTTTATAAAAGGAGATGGGAGGAAAGCAGCCAAATCAGCCTTTTGAGAAATATTTCTTTTTAAAGAGAATGAATAGGATTACAACTTGCTATTTTTTAAAATTGTTTTCTCTATGAAAATTCTAAATTTCTTACATTTAGAATTGTGTCTGAAACAGTCTCAGTTTCTTTTGGATGTTTTCACAAAAGTTTAGATGAGACTAAATTTTATTTACACATCAGGTAAAAAAGAACTGCAAGTAATTTTTGTTTAAACATCTTGAATGAAGGCATACATGCAAAACTTTTACTACAAAAATGAGGGGCATCTTTTGATTTTTTCATTCTTCAATTGCTTTTCCATTGGTGTCTTCTCTTAACTTAAAGGAAACTTGAGATTTTTTTCTCCAATTATATATAAATTTTTAGTTGTAACTATTTTTTATTCTCTGATATAATGTTTTCATAACTCTTTTTACATTTTGGCTATAAAATACTTATAGAGGAGCTTAAATGAATGCATGTTATGCTAATGCTTCAGTCTCAACAAACATTTCTTGGTCTGAGCTGACTATCTCCATGGTGCGAGGATTTGCTCTTCAATGTCTTATTCTATGCAATTAAGTTTCTCTCTCTCTAAAGGCTCTTACACTTGAGATGTCAGCTTCAGAACTCTCTACAGTAGCCAATTTACAACTTCAACTCAGTTGGTAAACCAAGTTATCTTGTCATACCCCCCTCACCAAAGCAGTACAACAGATTTTTTAGAAACTTGCCCCTTAAAATTATTCTAGACTGAGGTGATCATAATTTTTTACAATTTAGCAGCCTGTTCATAACATCAAGTTTTGAATACATAATTATATACACTTAAGTGAGCATAATGTTTCATTTAATTCTCCATTCAGGTTGAGGAGGATGAAGGTTTCACAGATATTCTGCAAAACAATGCCAATGAACATTCTACTGGATGTAAAGGTGAAAATATGCAACCTGAGCCTGATGTGATGATTGATGTTTATCAACCTTCTGATACTGTGCAGCATGTTAATCAGTGGTTAAATTATGCCAAAGGCAAACCCATCAAAAGTGCCTTACTCACAGAAGAATCGTATGTTACAATGGACGTGTGGGACTTTGCAGGGCAGCACTTGTACTATGCCAGCCATCCTATCTTCCTATCACAGCGGGCACTATACATATTGGTGCACAATCTCAGCAAGCCTCTGGATGCTCCAGCTGAGCCCTGCGTGAGACAAGGGAGTAATGATGTGAAGTTGGAAAACCCTAACAATGAAACAAACATGGAGAATTTGCTCTCATGGTTGGCTACAGTACACAGTGTTTCCCTGGCCAATGATGACACAGATGATGATCCACAACACAAGCTGCCCTACCTTCGCCCCCCAGTGTTCATTGTTGGCACACATGCTGACAAACCAGATAAAGACATTGCAGTAATAAAGAAACAAATTCAGAAGAGAATTTCTGGTATGGAATATGAGAAGCATGTGGTCAAACCCTTATTCTGCATTGACAACACTCAGAGTCCTAATTTGATGAAAAAATTTATCCGTAATATTGGAAAGCAGATTGGAAAAGATAAAACAGGTAAGATAAATGATTTTATTACACGACTCGGGCAGTCAGAGGGCCTATAACTAAAATCAACCAATCAAAATGCTCCATTGCCAGTCCAATATATAGTATTGGACTGGGCACTGTCCCGAATGATAAAACAGGTAAGATAAGTGATTTGATTTTGTATCCATAACCATAGGTTACTTGCAGTAATTGTTGACTTTATAATTGTATAAAAGCTTATCTTTGGGTCAATTTCAAGAACACTTGATTTGTAGCAATTTTTGTAACCAAAAGCCCAATATTGGGAGATGGTTGACAAGCATTGAGCATACAGTAATTATTATCTGACTTACATTGTGACATGTTATCCAGCAGCAGGCAGTGTGTTGTGCTTCATTATAATTTGAATTGCAAGTAGATAGAGAGACAGAACATTCTAGTGGAAGTTGAAGAGGGATTAAATGATATTACTATGGTGGAATGAGTTAGGACTTAATTATGGTGGAAAAAAGTCAGAGTTTGAATTGCAAGTAGATAGAGAGACAGAACAATTTTTCTAGTGGAAGTTGTAGAGGGATTAAAAGATATTACCATGGTGGAATGAGTTAATTAGGACTTGATTGTAGTGGAAAAAAGTCAGAGTTAAAGAGATTGTCATCTTAGCTCAGTTCTCAGCTGTAAAATCTCTGCAATTATACAAGTATAAAATTATGCTATCATACTATGCTCATTGTAAGCGCATGTTTCTGTGTTGTATTATGCTTTGAATTCCTTTTCTAAATATATCCTGTAGAGCAAGAAGGAAAAGTAGATGGTATAAATGAATTACAGAACACAATCCTGGAGGTGTTGAAACAAGAGCCTTATATGGGAGAGAAGATACCAGTGAGGTAAGTAAAAAACACAATTTATTCGGAAAAACCCCAGTTCATGCACTTCAAAATCGATTTTTTCCCTCAAATCAGCCATGATAAAGATGGTACGCAGTGTATTTAGCATAATTTTATGTGCAGATAAGTAATAAAAACTATCCTTCCACCTCTGGATTAAATCGTGGATACATCAAAATTTGCAATACTATAGATTGTACAAATGCGCAGCAGTTGCTTCAGTGCAGAGAAACAAAATTTAAATTTGTGTCATTACGACAATGTTATAATTCTAAAAGATAAGAAGATGTGATTGATATTTGAGTAGGCACAGTTCTTGGAATTGACTTTGTATGTTGCAAAAAATAATCATGTCTGTTGTAGTTGAAAGTTGAAGATAGTATGATTGAGGCAATACATGTATTAACACTTGAGGACTTTAAACACATGCATGTCTGGCTGAATTTAAGACCCAATTTTATGCCATAATGCATTATAGGTATTCTGTTGCTTTGTAGGTGGTTTCTGTTTGAAAAAGTGATTGAAGCTTTGGTCACTAAACAGATTTATCACAGAAATCTGCAACAACTTGAGCACTATGCAAGGAAAGAGTGTTTCATGGAAGTTGCAAAAGACTTTGACTCCATGATCAGTTTTTACCATGGCCTGGGGATGATAATCAAGCACCGCAGCACAGTTGTACTGAAGGCTCAGTGGTTGATTGATCTGTTCAAGCAGCTGATAACCATTCCACCTTTCAATAAACAGGTAGAAAAACTATTTTCATTTTAGAAAGACTAGCTTACTTGGAAACTGTTGTTCAATAAATTAGAACAACAGGAAACTAAGCAGGATGATTCTTCGAAGAAATGAGCACTTATTTCAAAATCTATAGAGAACATGTAGAGGGGTAGACGGCATCGACCAGCGGCTCTTCTGATGTCAGCCGTAATGTCATTGTTTGATCTGATTGATTGCATAAATACGCCCCAGTACTTGAGGGGCTAAACTGTGCTGCGAATCCAGTTTTCCTCGATGTAACCGACGAACTGCTGTGAAGACTCCGTCTTAGCTTCTGGTTTTAGGCTACCGATGGTTGCGGCAATGTGTTATAATTTGTTGGGTAGGAATCGACCAGAGGATTGGGGACCAACTGATCGAAAGTGGGTACGAAATGTCTGAGCCTAGGTACGAATCGTGTAGGCACGAAAGATCCGGCATGGTTACGAAACGACTGGATACCACCTGTAAACGTGTGTCTTTTATTGTTTATTGTTATAATCATATGATTTGTTGACCTCACACTATTTTATGTACTTTTTGCAGCTTGTCAGGCCATTTATTGATTTAGCCTTTTTATTTACAATTAGAGACTCGCATTAAGTTGCTACTGCTCACAATAATTGTATTCACACAATTGAATAGTTCTTTTTGCATGTGCTAGTGAGCGTATTCACCTCTGAGCAACCCAAGATACAAACTTTCTCACTAGGGTTTCATAGCCGACCATTTCGGTGTATTGATGGAAATAAACTTTTATTACTTGTAAATGTACGTGGGAAACATTCAAAAGGAACATTACGTAGCCTTTCCTTATCAAGAATTGTTGTATTGTTCCACCTACGTTTTCTAGAATCCCCTATATGCTAAGTACTGGCAAGAACTTGAAGGAAGTGGCATCCTCAGCATGGAACATGTTGATCATGTGTTCTCCAGCTTTATTGGACAAGGAATCATCAAAGAAGACATCTTAGACATGATGGAGCGATTTGGTTTGATTGCTAAGTTCTCAGTTTCCCCAACTGACGTAAAGTACTTTGTACCAGCTCAGCTGAAGTCATCACCTGATAAACTCTGTAAGACGAAACCGTCGTCAGCAGATCCCTGTCCATTGTATCTCCTGTTTGTCCATGGCTTCGTTCCTCATGGTCTCTTCTTACAACTTGTCTCACGATCCATTTGTTGGTGTTCAAAGACATGGCCCACGCATCAACCTACCCTGTACCAAAATGGAGCATGGTTCATCATTGGCAAAGATATTCATGATTTTGTCCTGATATGCAAAACAGGATTTGTGAAGGTAATCTTGAGACAAAGAACACAGAGTCATCAGGTTGTAGGACAGAACTCCGCCGAACTAGCAAGTGTCGTTCGTGAATTTCTTGAAGACACCCTTCATAATTTGTCACAAGAGATGCCGTACCTGAGGGGACTACAGTATAGGCTGTGTGTTGCATGTCCTTACTGCCACCAAGAGGCAGAAGAACCAAGTCGTGCATGCTCAGACCACGTGAAAACCACGTGCACCCACGAGGACTGCTTCCACCTCATTGATGCAAATGAGGGCCGAGCGGAAATATGTAAAAGAAATATCGATGATAAAATACTTCCTCCCTGTGGATTGGGGAAATGGTTCTTGAAAAGAAGAAGGCAGGTATGATCGATGAAAAAGATTTTTCAAGTACAGATTTCTAGCCTCTGATTCATCTTTGGAAGTTCTCTCCTCCATTTGACTTGATGTGATAATCAAATGTTCATTGTTGCGATAGGTAGCCCTAATAGTTTATATCCAGTGTCAAATATTAGTAAGAGAATCTCTATCACGATGAAATTATTTTTGACGTTTATACTTTTCTGTTTTCCTTCGGTCAAGTATTGACCAACATATATTGATATCATAACACACATAATATGTTATGTTCTGTAATTGTTTTAATCCTAAATGACGTATTTTTCTTCAGGGTTTATCTTCAAATGTGGCTGCTAGATCGCTAGGTGAAGCAAGTGAAATTGATCCAATGAAGTCTGACACGGCGTTGAAGGTGACTCTCCTGGGCAGTGAGTGGAGTTCATCAATGGGAGGCTTGTCCACCATAAACCGACAGCTTGCCATTCTGTTGGCCAAACATCCGCAAGTGGACGTCACTCTCCTTGTTCCACAGTTTGCCTGTTCTGAAGAAGAGAGGAGAATGGCAACGAGTCACAATGTATCCTTGAGAGAGGCACAAAGACGCCCGGGTTATGCCGACCGCCTTGACTGGCTGAGTGCCCCACCGAGAGATCTGGCCATTGACATAGTACTGGGTCATGGAGCAAAGCTGGGTAAACAAGCTCAATTTATTAAAGAATCGCACCAGTGCAGGTGGATACAGGTAGTGCATACTGCACCTGAAGAACTTGGAATGCACAAAAACTATCCTATGGCCATTTGTAAAGGTGAAGAGAAGAACAGAACTGAAGTGGAGTTGTGTAAGTTGGCAGATGCTGTGGTAGCAGTTGGACCGAAGTTAACAGACGCTTTCTCCGCTCAGCTCTGCTTATGCAAGAGTCACGAAGACATCCTTGCACTGACTCCTGGAATTTTCCTTGAATTTTCAGACGTAGAACAACGCCGAAAGGAGAGCAAAAAGTTCAAGGTACTGACGTTTGGCCGTGGTGATCCAGAGGACTTCAGCCTGAAGGGATACGATATCTCTGCCAGAGCAATAGTTCAACTGAGAGACAAATCTTACTGTCTCATCTTCGTGGGTGCACCTGACGGTAAACAGGATGAGGCTGCAGAAAATTTGCTAAAGTGTGGAATCGATAAAAGCCAGCTGACTGTGAGGAGGTTCGTAAAGAGTAAAGAAAGATTGAAAGAATTATTTTGTGAAGTTGATCTCTGCATGATGCCCTCCAGAACGGAGGGTTTCGGCCTGACAGCATTAGAAGCTTTGTCTGCTGGTCTTCCCATTCTTGTCAGTGGCAACTCAGGATTTGGTGAGGCATTGTGCACTGTACCATCAGGCAAATCATTTGTTGTGGATTCTGAGGACCCTAAGGAGTGGGCAATAGCAATTGCTGGTGTCCGACAGAAGGAAAGATCAGACCGCCTTCATGAGATTCAGCAACTGAGGAGTTCCTATGAAGAGAAGTTCAGCTGGGAGAAACAGTGTGACATTCTTGTGGAGAAGATGGGGGACATTGTTCGTGGTGAGAATATTTTGAATATCCTTCAAAAAGTGTTTTTGGGGACGACTCAGCTTTCAGTCCCTTATAAAGCATCATGGAAAGCTGGGACACTACAAAAATAAATGTTTAACCTGAATAGTAATCAGTTGTTTTATTGTCTTATTGGTTGGTGTAATATTAAAGAAAAGGTTTCTTTTTATCTTTTTAGCTTCTAAAAGACAAGACCCAAGATTTAGAACTCAGGAGGGCGAAGATGTGGATACGCCAACCGAACAACTAACAGTTGATTCATTACTGACTCCAAGTGAGTAACAAAATATTCATGACGCATGGCAATTGACATCGCCAAAGAGTAACATACAGGTTTGAAGAAGATCCAACATTTCTCCTTTCCTTTTCTTTCAACTTCAGGCCAGCTACGGTTTTTGAAAATGGCACTTGTGATAATATTTTGCACTGCGGAAGAGAGATGTTCTTTTTGTACCTCTGCTTTCTCCGGTTATGATCCAAAGACATGTATACACTAATTTGATTTTCTTCTACTTTCTGATATGGGCGGATGACGTGGTGTAATTTTTGTTTTAGTCAATTGAAGTTTTTATTGCATTTCACCAGAAAGCAAACATAAATTGCGTAAAACAGGAAGACTTGGGGAAGACTTTCAACTAAAATTTAACTGGACCTTTCTTTGAAGGAGTTTTGATTTTGATTAAAATACTCGTCGCAGTTAGCACATGTGCTAACTGCGACGTCAAAGCTCTTTGAAATACTAAAGGTGTAGCTATGAGTGAAGACGCTTAATGCAATTGCTTTTCCGCGATCATCTTTCGCCATCATTTGCATTATTGTGGAATATTCTTCGCCGTACCCTGGTATATTTTTTTTTGACAAAGCGTCCAGGCCACAATCGTTCTTAAATACAATTTCAAGCCTTCATTCTTCTCACTGCGAGCCGTCAGTATTTACATCGTTATATATCGCTAAAATGAGTAACCGGCGAATTTTTATAGGGGAAAGCGAGGCGTTGTTTTCGTGACTGGCCAATTGTTTAAGTTTCTGATGGTTTTACCTCTCATCTGTTTGGTAACTACGCAAACATTAATTTGTAAAAATCATTGTGTGTACACCCCTGAACGTTAAAAATATATCAAGTCGAAGGAATAGTTTGTGTTATTATTACTTAAATAACAGTTTTCAAAATTTCCAGTCTGCATTCTGTACCCAATCTGCAGTCTGTAGTTTGCATTTTGCACCCAGTCTGCATTTCGTACCCGGTTTACAGTCTGTATTTTGTACTGACCGATAGCTAAAATGTGAATTCTGACCATTCACCCAACATCATCCCAGCAGTTCAAAGTAAAACCAAGTAGTTTCAACTGTATCAGGGAGTTACCCATTGGAATTTAATTATCTTCAAAACTCATTCCAACGCGATGTATCCACGACTTATTCACAGTTTCCTTTGATTTTTCCCGAAACGAAGCCCAAGTTTAAATGCTGTTGCTATCAAAACGTGTATTTGTACCGGCTATTCAGAGTGTAGTCGTTTTCCGAGACAATAATGAAGTAATCTGATATTAATGCGATTAATCCTTCATTTATACGAGGTGTAACCCTAACCGCGGTTTTCATTAAATAAATGTACTTCCCAAAATTTAATGTAGTTTAGAATGCGGTATTGTCAAAAAACGGCTCCGGGGTTCGTTTTCCAGTTCTGCAAATATGTCAGAGTGGAAACCTTGTCGTAAATTTTTCCTCATTGCATCTTCTCTCTTGACTTTTAGTATATTCGTTTGCAAATAAAAAGTCACAATTTATCATTTCAAGGCTCAGTAGCTGGACAATACACTGGTTGTTCAGTGGTTGAGGCCTTTTTCCTTTTTTACCCCCAAACTTCTCTGTAAAGATGGGGAATTGTTTCGTTTCTTTCATGCTGTTTGTTTAAAAAAACTTTTTGTCCCTTCTAGGTTCTCTGGACCGAATCATCCGGGAACTTCAGCAGATGCAACTTGACGCAAGCAAAGTCAAGAGCAGAACAGATCTATCATTGGGGCTGAGGACTACTGCATCAGACAAGGGCTTCACGATATCTGACAGTCAAGGATTAGGAAACTGCATGTTCTATGCCTTGTCAGAACAACTGGAAATTGTTAAAGGAATCAAAATCACACATGGCACATTAAGACAAACCTTGGTTCAGTACCTCAGAAGTAACCCAAAACTAGTGAGTTGATGTTAATATGTCGAACAGAGTTTTTCACTTGCTGTTCTTTTTAAGGTTAAGTGTGAAAACGGGACAACACTACCAGAGCATATCACAGTGTTCACGGCATAATTTTATTATTTAAGAAGCTGCACAATGATGTTGGTTACAGTTGAATCCATTTGTTACTTAATGTGGCCTCCGAAGTAGCAGACTTTTACGGTTTTAGTCATTTAATATTTCGGTTTTAAAAAGTGCCTTCCTTAAATATCTATCAGATAACACTAAACAGAATTCCAGTTATTCTCTTAATAATGGATCTTTCCTGTTTTTTTTCTGTTTGTGAATCCTTGTTGTTCCACAATAAATTACTAATTAACGGTCGTCTCGTATCATTCTTAAAAAAATTACTCCATGACTCGTACTCCGCGCGCTCAAGTTCCTATCAACAATCCTCTTTAAGTTTGTTTCTTGAACTGATTTTCTTACAGCCGGATGGAACAGATCTGTTTCACTTTGTCCATGGATATCAAACATGGACTAAGTACTTGACACACATGGAACAAGATGGCGCTTGGGGTGATCACGTGATTCTGTGTGCCGCAGCAAACTGCTACGAAACGTGCATTCGTGTGGTCAGCAGTCTACCCAATAGTAATGATGTAATGATTACGCCACATTGTCCAGTTGACGAAAGCAAAGCACTTGTACTGGGGCATATTCATGAGGTGCACTATGTCAGCCTTCAACCCGCTCAAGGTACAGCTCATTACAGCACAGTTAGTAATTTTAGGCTTAGTTTCATAACAGTGTATTTCGTTTAACGTGTTACAAAGAATTATAAATCTTCCTCGTAACTCTTAGATGACAGTAAATTCAAGTTTTAACGTCAAGGCTTTTTCTCCATTTTCCTATCCATTCTCTTTCTTTGCTTATTTAACATACGTGATCACGGGGGTGGTTTTCATAAACTTCTTTCCAGCACTAATTGACGGTTTATCGCCCGCTAGACTGAAACGGCATTTGATGAAGTTTATTCTCCTTTGCTTTCTAATCGTTCTGTTGTGTTTTTTGTTTTTACAGGTTAAAAGACAGGCTATCTACACAGTCATTATACTCGGCCCAGACCTCTGTAAAAAAAACCCGGCCGAGTGAAGATCTCTCCAAGCGTTTGCCGTTGGGCGAAAGAGGAAACAAACTCTTTCAGAAGTTTAAAAGTTTTCTCTTTTGATGTAGTCTCTCTCGTTAAATTGAGTATTTGTCACGGTGCATATAATTCTCTAAAAACAGAAAATCATCAGAATCAGACAATTCACGGAAAAATGATTTCGTTATGTTACTGAAAGCACCAGAAAAAATTTTTAATTTCGGTGCGGTTTAGACTGGAGATGGACGGTGGACGAGGTGGATGGTCAATTTGAAAACACGCAACTTGAACAATTCACGCGGAATATTTTTCTCTCCATAAAGAGCGATAAAGGATTTGTAAATAAATTTCAATGTTTAAAGGGAAGGTTTGAAACATTTCGTTGGTGTAGATTTATTTCCTAAATACTTGCTGTGCTTGTATACGCATCTTGTAAACCCAGCTAGAGCAGTTAGTGCTCACAAATCACAAAAATATCTAAACAAATATTTTTTTTATGACACGATTTAGGGATACTAGCGTTTCTTTCCTCCTAGCTCTCCCCTCAATGCAGCTTTGTTAATACCTATTCTAAATTTCCGATAAAAAGAATTCAAGAATATCTGCAGCTGTTTTGGACAGCACCCGTGATCATAGCCACACCGTTGACTGGGTATGGGAGATGGGCGGGAACGGGGAGGGAAGATAAGAAATTTTATACGGAGAGTTATCGAATGTACAAGTGATAGTTTATTGGCAGCGAAAGTAAGTAAGTGCACCCCTCCCCCCTGATTATTTCCTCTCCTTCCCTCCCCTTCCCCCTTCAGTTGCAGCGACCCATTAAGGCGAACACTTGGTGAAAAACTGTCGATGGAGATAGCAATGATTAGGAAGAGAATTTTAGCATTAGTCGTCTAAAATGGCCACAGTATCAACCGTTAGCTGTGAAAGCCACCTTCCTAAGGAGGCCCTCATTTGATTGTCGCATCTCTAGTAAAAGGCAAGATTAGCGACCGTGACATTCTACTTATCGACCAGCGATTGAAATGAATATTCAAGCTTCAAAACCTAGACCTTGTAGAACCTCTCTTTTGAGCCATTCGCTTTAAGTGCCTCCATATTAAAAGATAAACCACCATTATTCCACTGGAAAGACTTGACCCTTCCAGTTCAAATTCCCTTCCCCACCTTGGTAAGGTTCAAAGGACGACAGTCAAAAGCCCGTGGGTTGCCCCAGATGTGAAGCTGCGAATTAATCGGTGTACAACGTCACTGACACCGATTCAACAATTTTTTTAACTTGAAAATCTTAAAAAAGAAGTCAATTAGTACGCCAAGTAAAAATAATTCGATTGAGTTAATAACCACACCTACATAAAAAAAGACAAACTCGTGATCATTAGTGACACTTTCTCTACAATGAATTTCGAGCAGAAAAACGCAAACACGAGGTAAAAAGGTTGCAAGGAGATGTATTTTCAAACAAAAAAACTCGATATTTGGATTTTAAAATACTGATGATTTTCAAAAGCGTACCATGGGCTCCAAATTAAATGAAATGGTCCCGTTTACTTAAACTATACCTCGATCCTTCCTATACAAATCTATAAAATTAATAAGGGCCTGCTTTCTTTCGCGCTTTTCAAGAGCAACTTTATTGGTCTCTACTCGGGGCACTGATATCCACCATTTCACGGCTACCGACGCTCGTTTTAGTTTTCGTAAATTTTTTAGGATGAAGAGGCATGTCTGGAAAAAAAAACCATACGACGTCGCTATGTTCACCATAAGGTGTCTCTGACTGAAATGAGGATAGTCATTTTTCGGTCGATGTGCCGCCTCTTATGTGGTCTTGAAAAAGAGTCGCTCTTAATACCTCAAGAAGACAGAGAAAGTCCGGAAAACGCCTTTATCAAACTCGAAAAGATTTCAAAGCGAAAATCTCAAGAATGTTCTCCCGAAGAAAAATTAACAAAACTTAAGCTTGTTTTCCGCTAGATGAAACTCGCGCAAATTTTTATCTACACTGTATGTGTCATTGTCAAATGATCTGAGGATCCTGGAATGGTTTGTAGAATGAATCAAGCGTGAAACAGGAACCTAACCTCGGTCATCAAGTCTGGAAAAAGTAAAAAGGAGATCCCCAGCAGTAACTAAAGACTGCAGATGAAGATAAAGCAGCGTACATTTTACTTCTTACACATATTTCTTACCTTGGAATATTCGCAGTTTACTGTCTGGGATTTGCTCTTAGTAGAGTATCTTGCTGTGTCATATGAATGTACATACCACTCCAGTTTCCAATGTCTCTCCTTATTTGATTAAATCCATGGAAACGAGTTTTGATTGTAGTACACGTCAAGTTTTGTAGTTTTGTTTATTCATATACGTGTAGTTGTTCCTGTGTTTGCTTGGAAACTCAAAGTATTGTTTCAATATTGTCCAGTCAGTCAACCAGTTGCCGATCATTCACTAAGACATGCAGTCAACCAACCAGTGGCCGGTCATTCACTAAGACATGCAGTCAGCCAACCAGTGGCCGGTCATTCACTATGACATGCAGTCAGTCAACCAGTTGCAGGTCATTCACTAAGACATGTAGTCAGTCAACAAGTTGCCGGTTATTCACTAAAGCCCTGGTCAAACGGCGCATGATTGTCGATGATAGTTGAAGGACGCGCTTCCGTTTGACCATCAACTATCATGCACTATTATCGACTATCACCAACTATCATTCATTTTGAGCTGCTCAAATTCTTCATGATAGTCGATGATAGTTTTTCTCGTTTGACCACGCGTATGGTAGTTCATGATAGTTTTTGGTGAGCTGTTTTCCCCGAAAATCGGCGGACTCGTTTAAAATGGTCGCCAAAAGCTCCTCGCGAGGCTCAGCTTTAGCTTCAGAAATTCGTTTTTATACCCAAGATAATAATAATGAGAAAGAAAATATTGAAAACCAAGAATCTGGAGAAAGCGTCAACTCGCAGGAGTTCGAAGAGACACCGCCGAAAAAAACAGCGTTTCACTAAACGTTTGACGGCGAGATGGAGTAATGACCTGATATTACGTCTAATAGAAGTACATTCCTCCAACAAATCGATTACTATTAAGCAAGCTGCCGCCCTTTTTCGTCGTAAATTCATACTTCAACAAGTTTGTTTGTCTCACGCGAAGCCATGTTAGTGTTCACATCTTACGCGGAAAGAGCCTGGAACTAGCTGCTCGCGTGACTTTGCTCGCGCGACTGCTGGTGAACTATCATCAACTATCTTAAAACTTTTTTGGCCGTTTGACCATGCGAATGATAGCTGGTGATAGTTGATGATAGTTTGAAGAGTATCAATTATCATCGACTATCAGGCGCCGTTTGACCAAGGCTTAAGGCATGCAGTCAGTCAACCAGTGGCCGGTCATTCACTAAGATGACATGCAGTCAGTCAATCAGTCGTACGGTCAGTCAGTCGAACGACTATGCTCATTGTATTGTTTGAGTTTTTGAGTAAACCCTTACACTCTCATAGTCCCTTACTTCACTCATGATTGCACACCGGAATCAGGTTGTTCAAAGGTGGGTTAAGAAAACCCAGGGTGAGTGTGAAATCTGATTAAAGATCTCAAAGCTGTGAAAGGAAATTCAATATGATTTTTTTTTGTCTACAATTTGATGATAAGATGTTCTGAAAAGAAAAGAGAAAATTATCCGAAAAAGACTTTTAATCAAAGAAATAGAGGAACCAGGGTTAATTAACCCTGGGATTGCACTAATCAGCCTTTGAAGAACTGGGCCTGAGAGGCTTGCAGAAATGCTAGCGTTGGAGGTTACGTGCAGTGGATCATCATCAGCATTGTTAATCATTAGCAGGAACAGTATTGCGCCGAGTTTTGTTCCCTGGGGAACGCCGATGCACCGCATGCTTAGGGGTGTTTTAACCCGCGGGGTCTGCCCATGCGCTAGACTAGGTTTCCAAAATACGATGTTATAATCACTTGAGCCTCGAGGGGCATGGATAGTTGGGCTGCTCTAGAGGTTATGCATATTTGTTACAATAAGATCTAAGATAGTAGAGTCTACAGTAGCTTGCTGAACGACTTGCTTTAAACTGTGATGAGAAACCAGGTTACTACAATCGAAATCGTTGAAATCGTTTAGAAGAACCAGACCCTGATCAGGATGTTCGTCAAACAAACGATCAGTAGCATTAAATAAATAGTCATTCAGTTCTTTGTGACTTTAGGCAGGTCGACCTAGAGGGTGATAAACAACGCAGATAGCTATGCCAGATAAAGGTCTAGGCCGGCGTTTGGGGCGCAAAAGTGAGCCACAGGCATTGGGTTCGGGTTTTCTAAGTCCAATCGAGGTCTACAAGGTATTACGTTGTTCAAGTAAACGCAGATTCCGCCAGTTCGGCCAGCTACTCGATCTTTGCGGAAGAGATTGAAAGCACCGATTGATAAAAGGCTGTCATCGATATTACTACGCAACTACGACTCTGTGATAGCGACTAATAAGTCAACTGGATACGTTGCCAGTAATGCTGTTAATTCGTCTAGCTTCAGAAAAAGGGAACGTGCATTGAATAAGTAAAGACTTGGTAGCATTGCTTTCTGACTAGTAATCAAGTTGTTGTTGTTGTTGTTGTTGTTGCTACTGCTACTGCTGTTACCGCACATGTTGTTTAGCGCGGGGGTACTATGGGTAAAGGCTCAATAACACATGCTGATGGAGCTTCGCGTCTTTTGAAAGCATGGTCACATTCGGTGATCCTCACGGGAATCACTCTAATGAAAATTATTCAACAATTACATGAGTTAAACATCATTAAAGACCCGAGCAATCATATTTATCCATCAAACTTAATTTATATAAAAGCACTTGTTTCAAAATTTTGAGAGCAACCATGAATGATAATTCCTTACATGATTTCTAGCCATGATACTTTTAACTAAGCAAAACACTGAGTTCCACTAATTACCAAAACAACGACTTTCTGTGAGCTGAGAGAAAGTAAGAAATAAGACAAATTAAAAAAAAAAAACCATAAACCTATGGATTCTGAGTTGTTTGTCCTTGTTTGGCGTAGTGAATATCAAAAAATCGTTTCTCAGTCATACCAAATTAAAGCTGTTATGTGTTTCGACAATATTGGAAACTCGACAAGAAATCATTCAACAGATGGAGAGGATAATATATAAATTTTTGTGGAAAGGTCCAGATAAATTGACTAGACTCTCAGTCATTAACTCACTGAAGAACGGTGGCCTGAATCTTACAGATCTTGAACCCAAATTAAAGTCCTAAGGTTCTCCTGGATTGAACAGGTTCTTGACGAGCGAGTAGGTCCATAGAAGTGGTATTTTCAATTGCATTTCATTTGAAAAAATATGGAGGAACTCTACTCTTAAAATGCAATTATGATGTAAGAGATCTCAATTTAAGTTTAAACGGTTTTTATCAACAGTTACTTGACTGGTGGGCAGATTTAAGAAATGCTTTCTTTGATATTATTTATTCTCATCATGTAATTTGGAATAATAAAGAGATAAGAATTAATAACAAATCTATCTTCTATAAAAAATAAACAGAGTGTGGAATTATTCATTTAAATGATCTATTATTTAATTTGTATAATATACGCTCTTTTGAAAACCTAAAGAATGCAGGGCTTGATTCCAATGTTTTGACATGGTCTGCCTTACGATTGTCTGTGTCTACGGACAAGTTATCCTCTTTTCCACCGGTGGAATTTGGTCCTGGGACGTTCAAATACAATATCATCGAACTCCACACGTACTCAGCTCAGTCAAAACAGTTCTGTTCCCTGCTGATTGTTAATAAAGCTAAATATCTGAATGGATTGTAAACTCTTTCAGCCGATTTGGAACTTTCAACCCCGTTACATGAATTATTCTCGATCCCCCACAGCGCGGCTAGTAATCCTAATGTCTGTTCTTTCCAATATAAATTATTAAATAATATCTTGTTTACAAATACCAAATCATTTAAAATTGGGTTAGTTGAGTCAAAGATGTGTTCCTTTTGTGCAATTCACAAAGAAGAGAAGACTTATACCATCTCTTTTATGACTGCTCCCATGCGCGAGCGTTTTGGAACAGTTTTTGCAGTTGTTGATCTAATTTTCGGATTGAAAATCTGAACATACTCTCTAAAACAAGTTACAATTGGGTTTTTAAATAGAAATGACCTGTTAAATTATTTTATCATGCTCGGTAAACTGTGTATAAGGGAGTTTAGAAGAAAGAAGTCAATCCCAAAGTTTAATTTGTTTCTACGCAAAGCAGAAGCTAATAAGAAGGAGAGTGAAAAACTTATTGCCTTAAAAAACAAGAAGCTTCAAGATTTCGGGAGAAGATGAGAACCATTATTGTGTGAGAATTTTTGTTGTGATACTGTGCGCCAGGAGGAAATATATGGATGGCTCACTGAAAATCTGCATTGCCTATTTTCATTATCAACTAAAAATCTAATTGAAGTATTCTGCACCATCTCTGTGAGGTATTGTGGTGTCTACCTCCCTAGAATATATATTATAAGTTAAGTATTAATTGTAATAGGGGTAGCGTTGTCAGTAATGTAAACATTGTTAGTATTGTAATTACTGTAAGTGATTTAAGTAATATTAGCAATGTACTGTTATATGTATTTAATATGTATTTAATAAGTATAAGTAATCGCATGGGGCCGAGTAAAATTAAGGATTAATATCACTTGTGTTTTCGGAAGTTGCTGAATTCGGTCTACCTCAATTGACTCTTGGATTTCAGCCACTCTGAATTCCCGTGGTGGCGTTCTGACCCAGGACAAAACGGTTGTTGAATCGACCCAGAAGAATCTTTCCCAGTCTTGAGCTTTTGCCAACTCCAAGGCCTTTACGCATGTAACGTACATCCTTGCAAGTGCTAAACAGCCCAACAGTTCTAGTCTCGCGATGCTTTTCTTCTTCAGCGGTGCGACGAAAGCCTTTATCATGACTGGAACACATTGGTAGTCTCCACCAGTAAGTTTCCATCGTAGGAAGATTACTGCACCATAAGCCTGTTCCCCACCATCGGAAAATCCGTGAATTTGAGGCACACCCACTGCATTGCTTGGTTTTAGCTTGCGGTCAAACTGAAATGACAAGAGATCATTTATGGTCTGAACATTCTCTAACCATGTTTGCTGAATACTCTCGGGGAGGATGTCGTTCCAGCTGTAACCTGAACTCCATAGTGCTTGCAGATCAATTCTGAACTTGATAGTAACGGGTGAAACAAGTCCGATGGGATCCCAGAGTTGAGCGAGAAATTTCAGGCAGTTTCTTTTGGAGAAGCCCTTCAATAGACCAACCACGTTTTCTTTCTTGAAGGTAAACTTATCTTCTTGTTTATCCCATTTGTGGCCAAGCAGGCGGCGGCGGCGACAGATTGAAGAAAAACCCTTCGCGTCGCTCGAGACCAGGTTCGCGCACGTTTGGTGGTTCTCACTCGTGGGGCTCCTGCCCTGCTTTCGGAAAAACGTGTGACTACTGCCAGAAGAAGGATCATTTTGCGAATGTTTGCCGTAAGCGACTACGTGATTTTGGCGGGAAAACAGTACACGCAGTCGTTGAATCGGAGTGCAGTGACAACAAAGCCGATTTGCTAACTTTCTCAGTGGAGTCCAGTGCGGAAGATCCTTCTAAAGACGAGTGGCACGTCTCGCTCAAGATCGTCAATACCAATGTGAATTTCAAAATAGATTCGGGGGCTGATTGTAATGTCATCTCCAAGTCGTTGTTTGATCGGCTTCCAGTGGATCCCAGACAGTCCTACCAATGCAAAGCCAAACTGAAAGTGTATGACGGACGTCGAATTACACCTTGCGGCAAGGTCAGCCTAACTTGCCAGTATAAAGGAAAATTCACAGTGATAGACTTCATACTTGTTGAGCAAGATCTACCATTCATTCTTAGATTGAAGTCCTGTCTCGATCTAGGCCTGATAAAGAGAATTTACCGCCTTGAAGAAGAGAACCTGGAATCCGAATATGCAGACGTGTTTGAGGGCTTGGGTGAAATCAAAGGCGTCCAGTACAAGATTAAAATTGATCCCAATGCCACCCCTGTTGTGCACCCTCCCCGTCGGGTTCCTGTGGCCCTTCGCAAACCTCTCAGAGAGGAACTTCAGAGAATGGAAAAGCTGGGAGTCATTAAGAAATGTACAGAACCCACTGCCTGGGTACATAGTCTTGTTGTTGCTAAGAAGAAGAATAACAAACTCAGAGTGTGTATGGATCCTCAATCGTGCCGTCATGCGCGAAAATTTTCGCATGCAGACCATGGAAGATGTGATTAGCAGAATGCCCAGTGCAAAAGTGCTCAGTGTCCTTGATGCTAACCATGGCTTTTTGGCAGGTTAAACTAGCCACGGACAGTAACAAGCTAGCTACCTTTAACACCCCATTTGGCCGGTATAGTTATACACGTTTGCCATTTGGGATAGCATCGGCTCCAGAAGTGTTCCAAAATGTTATGTCTCATTTGTTTCAGGACATTGACGGTGTTGAGATAATTGTGGATGATCTGGTTGTGTGGGGAAAAGATGTGGAGCAGCATGATGTAAGGCTTAGGCAGGTGTTGGACCGCTGCCGTGAGGGTAACCTCAAGCTTAACAGGAAGAAATACCATTTTCGAGTATCCGAAGTTCATTATGTGGGCCACGTGTTGAGTGCAGATGGTGTTAAGCCAGACCCGAATAAAGTTGAAGCAATAATTGTTATGCCAACCCCAGCCAATCGTGAAGACTTACGGAGATTCCTGGGTGTGCTAACGTATTTATCTAAGTTCATTCCAAAAGTGTCTCAGAAGAGTGCCCCACTTCGCCAGCTGCTCCAGAAAGATGTCGAATGGTCCTGGGAACAAGTAGAGGATGATGCATTCACAAGCCTGAAAACTTCAATCTCATCAGCTCCAGTCCTCAAGTTCTTTGACCCGAAAGAACCAGTGACCCTGTCTGTTGATGCAAGCTCAAAAGGGGTTGGTGCAGTCCTTCTGCAGAATGACCTGCCCAGTTGCTTACGCATCCAAAGCCCTGACTCCCAGCCAAGAAAATTATGCGCAGATGGAGAAGGAAATGCTGGCGATCGTCTTTGGGTGTGAACGGTTTCATGATTATTTATATGGGCAACGGGAGATTACGGTTGAAAGCGACCATAAACCGTTGGAAGCAATCCTGAGGAAGCCCATACATCAAGCACCCGTTCGCCTTCAAAGAATGATTCTCAGGATTAAGCCTTACGCGGTTAAGGTTAAGTATATACCTGGCAGCAAACTGCCCTTAGCTGATACACTCTCCAGAGCATATTTACCCCACAACAGTACAGACCAAACTGATGAGTTTGAAATTCATGTCCTGGACTCTGGACATTTGTCGGAGACGATGTTTCACAAGTTGAGGGACGGAACTGAGAGTGACCCTGAACTTCAACAGTTGCAGAAAGTTGTCATGAGTGGTTGGCCGCAGACTAAAGTAGAGACACCAGTTGAGACAAGACCTTACTGGAACTACCGAGATGAAACAAGCTGCTACGAGGCGTTAATGTTCAAGTGTGATCGTTTAATTGTTCCCCATAGCCTGCGACCCGAAATACTTTAACGCATACACGCTGCTCACTTGGAGATAGAGAAGTGCAGAGCGCGAGCCAGAAGTGCAGTGTTTTGGCCAGGTATCAATAGTGCGATGGATGAGTTGGTATCCAAGTGTAGTACCTGTCAGCAACACCAGCGAAGCAACCAGTGGGAGCTGTTGATTCCTCAAGAGGTCCCTGAGAGAGCCTGGGCGACAGTTGCAGCAGACATTTTCTACTATAAAGAGAAAGACTACCTGCTTGTAGTTGACTATTTCTTCAAATATCCTGAAGTAGCCCGCCTCTCCTGTAAGAATAGTGAAGCAGTTATCTAGGCCATGAAAGATATGTTTGCACGTCATGGAATCCTTGAGAGGCTAATTGCAAACAACATGCCTTTCAATAGTGTGAAATTCAAGGACTTTGCCAGTAAGTGGGAGATAGAAGTGGTAACCTCAAGTCCACACTACCCGAAATCAAATGGCCTTGTGGAAAGAAACGTACAGACCGTTAAGCAGTTACTAAGGAAAGCTGATGAGTCAAAACAGGATGCATTCCTCGCTTTATTAGAGTTCCGTAATTCCCCTATCGATGAAATGAATGAATCCCCAGCAGAACTTCTTATGAGTAGAAAGCTTAGAACAAGACTGCCAATTTCCAAGAGCCTCCTTGAACCACAGCCTAGGTCTACTTCTCAGATTCGTCATAACCTGCTGACACGTCATCAACGTCAGAAAGCACTCTATGACCGCGGCACTCGGCTACTTTCCAAACTACACGAAGGCGTCCCTGTGCGAATGAAGCAGGGACGAGAATGGACACCCTCAGGGGTCATCCGACAACACCAGACTCCTCGTTCGTACATTGTAGCGACCCCTGATGGAACCCAGATGCGTCGAAACCGCTTCCATCTTCAATCGACCAAGGAGGAGGCATCTCCAGTCCCAAGCCCAGCACCAAGCCCAGCATGGGTAGCAGGAGGCAGTGATGAGTCTAATCCATGTATGCAGCCAAACACTGATGGTGGTATCGAAACGTCAGAGATGGAAGCAGAGCCCGATTTCCTGCAAAAGTATCAACTGTCAGAAGAAGTCTACAGAGACAGTAGACCAAGTCTACAGTAGACCACGAGAGCGTCTTATTGAAACTGCATAGTGATACTGCCAAGCTGATCACAAGTTTAAGCTAGAAGAACCTTTGGGGTGATTTTGTAGTCGTACACACTCGGAACATTGTGGACTGTTATGTTGTGTCGGTCACATGACCGGAGGATGTAATGACACGTGGAGCGACGAGCGAGAGAGGTCGATTAAATTCGTTTGTTACTAGTTATCTTACATGTGATTAAAGAGACGTAGTTACAGACAGAATACAACACTGGCGACGAGGATGTTCAATACCTTCGCATAAATCAACATGGCAGCGGCAAGAGTTGAGTTTGGAGGAATTTTGCCGTTTGACTGTAAAGGCGCGATTACCTCAGTTGCTCCTCGATGAAAAAAGTGGAAAAAATCTTTTGAATATTACCTCTTAGCAAGAGGAATCACCAACAGCGCTCGAAAAAAAGGTTTGCTGTTACACTGTGCTGGGAGTGAAGTGCAAGAATTATTCGAAACCCTGCAAGATCCAGGACCGCCGGCAGATGTAGGTGAAGACAATGCTGACGAATATCAGAAAGCCCTACGCACACCTGATGCTCATTTTAGCGCGCGGTTAAATGAGCCATACGAAAGACACGTCTTCAGAAATCTCAAACAGGAGGGAGGAGAGACGGTCGATCAGTTTATTACTCGGTTACGACACCAAGCGGAAAACTGTAATTGGGATAACGCAGACGAGCCGATTCGCGATCAGGTCATCGACAAGTGCAGATCAGACGACTTGCGGTGGAAATTATTGTTAAAGGGAACCCATCTAACTCTGGAAACGGTGCAAGAAATCGCTCGATCTTTTGAGGCAGTAGATATTCAGTTGAAAACGATGACTGGTGTGGAAGATGATCGTCAACAAGTTAACCGTATCGAACGTGGAGAAACCGTTGTGCAGTTCAGAGGAAGAGAAACGAAAGCCAAATGTTATCGTTGTGACAGAGAAGGTCATTTTAGTCGTGACAGTTGTTGTCCAGCAAGAAATGCTGAGTGTCAGAGGTGTCACAAGATAGGACATTTTGCTAAGGTTTGCCAAACCAAAACTGTCACCAGAAACAAAAGATTTTCTCTACGAGATGTGCCAGACAAAAGGAGATCGAATGTAAACTCGATTGATGATGACAACTTGAGAGTTGAGAGCGGCGATGACGAGTACGCATTCACTGTGGGCAGAGGAAGTACAGGTGGGATGATAAATGTGTTAGTTGGAGGGATTTCTGTGCGAATGCTTATTGGCTCTGGGGCAAGCAGTAATGTGATTGATAAAGGAACATGGGAGGAGCTAAAATCCCAGAAGATTGAATGCAAATCTTATAGGTGTAAAAAGAAGCTGTATGCTTATGGGAGTAGTGAGCCTTTAGAAGTTATCGGTTGTTTCGAAGCAAGAGTAGTCCTGGGTGACAAAGTTTGTGAGGCAGAGTTTGTAGTGATTGATGGGACAGGACAACCCCTATTGGGGAGAAGTACAGCAATCAAGCTTGGAGTGCTTCAGATAGGAAGTTCCATAAACTCTGTAAGCAGTGACATTGTAGAAGAATTCAAAGATTGTTTTACAGGAGTAGGAAAGCTAAAAGGATATCAGCTTAAGTTGCACATAAAAGAGAATGTGGCACCAGTGGCTCAGCCTCTGCGCAGACCACCATTCAATCTTAGAGACAAAATCGAGAAGAAATTAGACGAACTGGAGAACACAGACATCACTGAGAAAGTAAACAGTCCATCTCAGTTGGTCAGCCCTGTAGTTGTAGTCCCAAAACCCAATGGGGAAGTGAGACTTTGTGTAGAGATGAGACAAGCAAATTGTGCGGTAGAACGTGAACGATACCCCATTCCAACCATTGATAAGGTACTTCAAGACATGAACAATAGTAAAGTGTTCAGCAAGCTGGACTTAAGATGGGGGTACCATCAAATTGAATTATCTGAAGAATCCCGTGAGATTACCACATTCATCACACACAAAGGTCTGTGCCGATATAAAAGATTGATGTTTGGGATATCAGCAGCTCCGGAGAAATACCAGCAGGTTATCCAGCAGACATTGCAAGGTATTGAAGGGGTACACAATATCTCAGATGATATTATAGTGCATGGTGCAACACATGACCAGCATGATGAACGCCTGCGAAAAGTGATGATGCGTGTACGTGAATGCGGCCTTACCCTCAACTTAGAAAAGTGCCAATTCTCCATGAGTCAGTTGATATTCATGGGCCATGTCCTGTCAAGTCGAGGAATGGGTGTGGCCGCTGACAAAGTGAAGGCAGTAGTCGAAGCAAGAGAACCAGAATCGGTTTCAGAAGTCAGGTCATTCTTAGGTCTAGTAAATTACAGTGGGAGGTTTATTCCAAATCTTGCGACACTGTCAGAGCCACTGCGAAGACTGACAAAGAAGGATATTGTGTTCCAATGGGGATCAGAGCAAGCTGCAGCATTTCAGAAGCTGAAAAATGAACTGGCTCGAGCAGAGGTTCTTGGATATTACGACAAAGATGCTGAGACTCGTGTAATCACTGATGCAAGTCCTGTGGGTTTGGGCGCCGTTCTTGCTCAGAAGCAGCAAGGAGAGTTCAGGGTCATTATGTATGCTAGTCGAAGTCTAACGGATACAGAACGCAGATACAGCCAGACAGAGCGCGAGGCGCTGGCGATTGTATGGGCTTGTGAACGGTTCCACACTTACCTATATGGGATCAAGTTTCACCTTGTAACTGATCACAAGCCCTTGGAATGTTTGTACTCAAAAAAGTCGAGACCCCCTGCCCGCATTGAGCGCTGGGTACTGCGGTTGCAAGTTTTTGATTACACCATTGAATACAAGCCTGGTAGCGAGAACATAGCAGATTCCCTGTCTCGACTAATCTGCTACCACAGTCTGGACGAGGAGAAAACGAGGAATGTTGCAGAAGAATATGTACGGTTTATAGCCGAGACAGCCACCCCAAACGCCATGACAACACGAGAAGTAGAGGAACATTCCCATCGTGATGCTGAACTGAGTGAAGTAAGGCGATGCATTCGTGAAGGTGTCTGGAACAACAAAGAATGTGTTAAATATATTCCAGTAAAAGACGAACTGTGTGCCATCGGCAAAGTTGTTTTGCGTGGAACTCGCATTGTTATTTCCCAAACTCTGAGACAGCAAGTACTAGCTATTGCACACGAAGGACATGTTGGAATTGTTGCTACGAAACTGAGACTGAGGACTAAAGTGTGGTGGCCCGGTATCGACAAAGACACTGAACAATATGTAAGGTCGTGTCATGGATGTCAATTAGTTGGACAAGCAACTCCACTGGAGCCTTTGATGCCTACTGAGCTGCCGCTTGGCAAATGGCAGGACTTATCCTTGGATCTCCTCGGACCGATGCCAACAGGAGAGTACCTGCTTGTTGTCATTGACTATTATTCTAGGTACTACGAAGTGGAGATCTTGATGTCAGTTACTGCATCCCAGATTATCTCACGCCTCGAGACGATATTCGCTGTTCATGGCCTGCCAGTAACCATAACGAGCGACAACGGACCACAATTCCGGTGTGAAGAGTTTGAGCATTTTCTTGTTGATAATGGTATCTTACACCGCAAGGTTACGCCACAATGGGCACTGGCAAATGGCGAAGTAGAGCGTCAAAACCGAAGCCTACTCAAAAGCATGAGTATTGCACAAGCAGAAGGAAAAAATTGGAGGAAAGAGCTCGTTCATTACCTCGCTACATACAGAACAACGCCGCACACCGTCACAGGAGTTTCCCCTGCGGAGTTATTATTTGGTCGAAAGATCCGCACAAAGATGCCTGAGTTGCGCGAAACTACCGTAAATGATGATGAGCTACGAGATCGCGACTGGGAAAAGAAAATAAAAGCAAAGATATATGCAGAGGAACGAAGGGGTGCTCAACCCAATGAACTTCAGACTGGTGAGCAAGCGCTTCTAAAGAAGAAAAAGTGAAACAAGTTGTCAACCAAATTTGAAAGTGAGCCTTAAGAAATCATTGAAAAGAAGGGCAATAGTGTTGTGGTACAGTCACCTGAGAAAGTTCAATACCAGAGGAACGTCACAGAAGTAAAGAAGTTTACCCCCAGAGATGAACAATGTGTTGACAGTGATCATCAGTTTGAGTTACAAGAGGACAATGAATTAGAGCAGAGGCCGCAACGGGATAGGTATCCCCCAGATCGCTATGGTGAATGGGAGTAACCCAGAAAGAAAACTGACATGATAGTAGCCTCTTACAGGTTTGAACCTTGTTGTGATTAAAAAAAAAAAAAAAAGAAAAAAAAAGGGAAACAGCGCGAACAATGGAGATAAAGACATGAGCTATGTAAAGCAAAAAAAAAAAAAAAAAAAAAAACTTTGGACATAGTTGCAGTTGTGTTGATCGAATGATCTAGTTTAAGATTAAGTTTTTCTTTTTTCTGTTAAGAAAAAAAGGATGTTGTGTCGGTCACATGACCGGAGGATGTAATGACACGTGGAGCGACGAGCGAGAGAGGTCGATTGAATTCGTTTGTTATTAGTTATCTTATATGTGATTAAAGAGACGTAGTTACGGACAGAATACAACATGTTAGAACCTTGTTTATTTGTTAGAATCTTGTTTATGTTTTAACTTTTTTTTCAAGAAGAGGAGATGTCACGTTGGGACGTCATGCGTGACACGGATGCTCTATGACATTATCACATAACGGCTCGCACGTGGTTTTTGTTTTGCTTTTTCGACTCGTATCTTTTGATAGTGTCTTTACCTTTTCTTTACAGCCGCTGGGGATTGCAGTCTTTAAAAAATGTACAGTAACGAGGATTAACACTTTATTGCGAGTACTTTTGGTGCATTTCAACGGAGCAAATTAGGGTAGTTTTTCCAAGTCATAGATCGCAGTGAACGTCTATGGGATATGTCGTTTAAGTCTGCTTTAGAGGTACTCCTGGAGTCCATTTCATTTGTTATAATAGTCTTACCTAGTAGATCTTCTTTTATTGTGTTGTATGTTATCATTTTTATTACGTTCGGCGTAGATGATGTTTTTGCCCTTCGACTGAGTGTCCCGGCAGAAAATTGACGAAAACTTAGTTTTGGTATTTTGCCCCAACTCAAAATATGTTAAGCGAATACTTTATTTATCCCTTTTCCGAGCCATGCAAGTTCCTTAACCAGAAAAAATGCGTGCTTTTCGCCGCAAATATTTCTTTTAAACGTATTTGCGGTCGAAAATGACGTGTACGTTTCAGTTCTTCAGCGGAGTGTTCGAACGACCCCAAAGTACTGTTTAGTACACTTGTAGTAATGGAACTTCACTTACTTGCAAAGAGAAGTAAATATTTATTTAATATATTTCTGAAGCTGAATATGGGATTTGAAATAATTTAACCAGCATACATGTTCTTGGAATCTGTTGTAAACCTTGCATTTCACTCATAATGTGTATGCCTGAGACCATGTTTTTTGCTACTTATTTCACTAAATGAATGAAACACCTGCTGAGCAACTTACTTGGAAAATGTAGAACAATTATAATTTTCGATACATACAGTAGCTGTATAAGGTCTAAAGTTAAGTTTTCAGAGTTTACTTTAGACCTAGTACAGCTATGTTTGATCCCTTCAACTGCATTTCCCAGTCTCTCGCTACCATCCTTTCAATGTATTGCAAAAAATTGCGGGCATTTCCAGAAGAGCTCGAGGCTATAATGCCTCCTTGGTGGCCATGTCTGTGACTTTCAAAGAGGCAAATACTTGCATTCCTGAAGCATAACACCATTGTCTTGTCTGGGGGCACAATCAGGACTGCAGCAAATGTTGGATGCTGGCAATGGTAGCTTGTAAGATAAGATTCAATGTCTTCAACAGTGAAAAAACCCAAGTCTGCAATTAGTTCAATTTTCTGAAATTCTTCATTGTTGTACTGAAGGACCTCTTTGACTTCCAGGTTTGGTTGTTGCACAGGCACATGAAACAAGCTGTAAATATGGTTCCCCTTGAGAATTAGCTGGCTGTAGAGAGGAATTACCTGTGATAGATCTTGAAGTTGTTGAGGAATGAAAATTTTACCTTCAAGAAAATGGCATCCAGTTAGCATAGCAATAACTGTACAGGCATTACTTCCAATCAGACTCCCTGCTATGGTTGATTGGCAAATATTTGGAGGCAAGAGCCACTCAGTCACATCCACATGCTTGTTTGTTGTTACAGTTATTTGGTATGCTGGAGCTGGTGGAGTGTCTCTCCGTGTGTGGTTTTCCCTGTGCCATGAACAGTTGCATCTCGAGAAACTATTGCCTGAATTTACTGTGCAGACATTGTTGGGACAAAAATCACATTTAACCTGTGAACTGTTTGATCTTTTGTATCCACGAACAGGATGGTGGCATTTTCTGCAGTGTGGAGGGACCTTAGTAGTTGTTTTTCTGGTGTTGGAAGCAGCTTTTGTGAGTCTTTGGTTATTGCTGGAAATTGGGAATGGTTGTGAAGTTGGATTAAGACTTGCAATTTCATGATTAAGCTGTCTTATAGTATTTTCCAATTCATCTTGCTCCATTTCTCTTGCAGTTGTAGTTTCAGTGGGTGAATCTAACCCTGAATCAGATCTTTCATTTTCCTTGCCCTTGCTCACAGCTGGTACTTCAGTGCTTGAATTAGGATTAAGAATTGCTTGTTTTGCAGTTTGACCAAGTTCTTGAACTTTCTTTTTCAGGAAGTCTTTACATAAGGGACATGAATTTAAGCCATTTAAACAGGTATTGTGGAAGGAATGAAAGCAACCTGTTAAAACTTTCCAGTCATCATTTTGGCCAGACATACATTCAGTTAAGTCACATTGCTTAGCTGCATCAGGTTTAACGTTACCTTGATACCCAAGAGGTAAAGAAGTACTGTTGATGGGATAGTTGGCACAGATTTCTGGAAATTTTACTTGAGAAGTTGTATTTCCATTTGACGAGAGTGAGCTTTGTCCTTGTGTTGAAGCAATTCTTCTTAACATAGAACTAAGTACTTGAGCACATTTGACTTTGAGAAACTGTAGTTGGTTCTGGGAAAATGAAAACTGTGATGGTGATGTGAAAGCTGATCTGAAGGTAGCTTGTTGTTCCTTTGATTCAAAAACTTGTTTGGCTTTATTTCTTAATTCATCGGCACTGTCAGAGGGCTTTGTTTGGGCATGTAGAATGCTGTGGGTATTTTCAACAGGATACTCATCAAAAATTGTTATGTAGTTACAAAGAAGTTTATAAAGTTGGGGTGAATGCTTTCCCCAGTGTGAGCACATGTTAAGCCAGACAAGTGGAGCTTTCTTGTAAGACAGGTGAACATAATCCATATTCGAATCATCGCTCTGAAGTATTCTGAGAAATTATTAAGTTTAAAAGAAATGCTGTAAATAGAAAGAACTAAGGGTATGTAGTTGTCCAAAAGATTAAAAAGTGTTTGATACTCCGGATCTTTAAATCGCCAAAACTTTTTCATCACAGATTCTCGTATTAATGTCCATCCTCCGTAAGCAATTTCTAAGAGCCAGCTGATCCTCCACGGTTTTGGATTGTCTGCCAGTTTTGATTGAGTAAAAATGCTATCATACACTGTTTTGAAAAATGGATGGAAGGAAGTAACAATGTGTTCTCTACTGTTCAAGGATATGTGGAGAGTACCTATCATTGGAATCACAGAGAGAATGGAGGGCTGAGAAGACAAGTTTGATGGCAAACTTTGCTCATTGTCAGAATCAGTGAAGGATGGATAAGAATATGCAGAATGATCTGATGCAGCTTAAATGTTTTCACAGTTGTCTTGATGAGGTTGCTGACAACTGATAAACTTCTTCACACACTGATATATTATTTGGCAGCAGAAAAATTGACATGGCCAATCACCAGGCTGAAAAATAATGAACTGTTTTGCATAATCACCCAAACCAGCACTAAGTGCTATGTTATATGCTGTATTAAAGTCCTCTTTGGACTTAAGTTGTAACTCCACAAAGTCAACGAGATGTAGCTCATCCATTTTTCTCATTGTTTTCACATTGTCATTTCCCGAATACTGATTGGTGTTGAGTCGCTGGCATTGAAGTTCTGGGTTGAAAAAAGCCTCGGTAATCCAGTTTTGCATTACAGAAGCATATGAACTGCTCATGTTTTGCATAGATGATGCAGATGTTATAATTTGTAGGCATGTGTTTATACTGATGCCATTTACATCATGCATGATACCGGCCTGCAGCACACTTACAGCAGGTACGTTCTTAAAAGCTTTAACGACTATTGTACACATTGACTTTGTTTCAGATGCCTTATCTCTCTTTGGTCTTCGTTTGGTGTGAATTGAGGTGAAATCATCTATAATCAGGACTAAAAGCCACTTGTTTTCAATGGCATCTTGATTGAAATGTTTGAATGATTTTCAGACAACAATTTAGCAGTGGTGTTCACTTTCCTTCAAGCATTGTTGTGAGGCAAAGGTCAAAACTAGGCTTACATTCATCAAAAGCCAGTTTACGAAGCTCCGTACACAGGCAACCTTAAAATAATACTGCAACTATTGGTTCAATTTATTAGTTATTTCTTTGAACAGTGAACTATAGACTCTGAATGAATAATGCTTGTACATGTATGTAAGCTTGCTATTGTGTACTATTGTTTGTACCATTTTAGGGTTTAGTAAAATTATACGTTTGGATTTTTATTCAAATGTATCTTTATTTATTTGTTTATTTCTTTGTTTTATCAGTTACTTTGAAGCTAATTCATCTGACTGAGCCTCCTCCATCAGTATTTCTTTATTTGAAATTATAACTTTGGAGACTGATGCATGGCTGGAAGGTTACTTCAAATTGCATACCAGAAGTAAATTGTCTGCCTTTCTGTTGACTGATTAATTTCCACTACTCCCCTGCTACTTATCAAAGAGGGCAAGTGATATGAGACAGCATCGGTTTGGTTGTGTGTGTGTGTGTGGGGGGGGGGGGGGGGCATTCACCAGGGGTAGGAGGTTGTGTTATACTAGAGTTTGGGAGCAAATCTAGCCAAATAATTATTAAATTTCAGAGGCTTGAAATTGTTTATTTCTTGCTCAAAATTACACTTCCCCTGGGAGCAACTATGGTTGTAAGTTTCTTCTAGCTGGGTTGTTGTTTATACATTATTTAGTTTTGAAGACCTTTTATCTCGAAATTTAAATTGATCCTTTACTGAAAAGGTTCCTGGCATCACAGTTTTGTTTATTATTAAAGATGGTGTCTACACTCAACTAATTAATTACACTACTGATTACAGATGAAAGTAAATTCAAAGGTAGACCAAGCAAGCGATTTTACTTACTTTGCGACAAAATCTTCAAATTTTCCTCCATTTTAAAAAAGGTCTCCTTTGGTATAACTACCATCTCCCTAGCATTATCTGCACTAGCTAAGACACTAGCTACACACTCAGAACCTGACACTGACATGACTGGTCCTTTTCTCTTCGGAACTCGTCCGGGTTGGTTGAGATTCGACTGAACATACTTTGAACAAATGATAAATACCAAATTTTAGAAGGATTCTACTCTTCAAGCCCACTGAAAATGTTTGTTTTACATTTTCGTTGACTTGTTTACAAACTAAGTTTGGCAATATCAATGAAAAGATAACACTTCTGTGGCTCTGGCTGCACGGGGCAGCATTCAATCTTTATTTCAGCATCACAACTGTAGGTGATTTAAGAGAAATTAAACGCGAGAAAACACTAACGCGATGAAATGTCTTCCCATTGCTTCTGCACTGTTGGAGAGCCTTTCTGCAGGCTTCACAAATGTCTCCCGATGTTGTCTCGAGGAAACCAAAATAAGCTTCTAAGTCGGCGTTTGACTACCTGTGTACACCACGAAATGGAGTTTTCTGAGACTTGTTCCCGCAAATTATACACCCATGCTTCGAGCTTTTACACTTTCTGTCACGTTTACGATAAAAATTAGTGCACACACTTGCAATCGAAAAACAATTTTGCTTGCACCGCCATTGCACACAACTTCGTGTCAGTTAAGAAAAGCTGGAGTCTGTGAGGGCGCGCACCAGCGGCTAAACTCATCGAAACTCAAATCATGTGCATGCGCAGACAGAATGCTTCTCTGCTTACTGGGTGCAGCTTTCAATTTAAGCTTGAGAGTCACCGAGCACAGTTTATAACAGATTTCGCCGCCGTTTCCTGCCAAGTTTACCCTCTTTTCAGGTAAGAGATTTGTAGTTTGGATCCTCGCTTGTACTAAGCATGATAAGCGATACCGTTTGTATGCAGCATTCCTCAGTGAGGGGCTTATAGTGTTCTTTCACATTCAAGATGTTCTTTACGATAATTCGAAAGTGCGATCATCGATTTGTCTTCTGTTTCAGAGGCTTTGAAGTAAAAATATCAGGTTAACAGGCAAAGGAAAGAGCTGATCATAAAATAAGATTTTCTGTTTAAGGGGAAGCTTTTGGGGGGAGATTCCGTTAGAGTTTCGAGGAAATATGCAAGTCAAAGATTAAATACTTGCATTATCATCGGGCGTCTCAGATCCGAATACTTTGGTAAATTTACACTCCACGGTTCAAAATGTTTTTCGAGGTAACCTGTTTGAATTGATGTTGTTAATCTCATTGATTTCCATGGTATTTACCTGATTTCAACATAAAGATGTTTGGTTTCAATGGTCGAGCGCAAGCAAATATTTGATATTCAGGAATTTCTCAGATGCATGATCACATGATTTAGAATAACCTTTAGCACAAGTGAGCTATTTAATGACTAAGAAATTGCTCTTCCCCTACGCGTTCGTGGAAATCGAAATCTTCAAAAAATTAGGGAAAGCTCTTTAAATATCACTCCCATTTTATTGAGAAATTGCTGGATTACGTGAAGGGCGAAAAATACGATTGCTTTTTTTTTAGAAACCTTTTAAACTTTATATTTTTTAACAGTTTCCTAGTTTTCAAATTTTTTTTTTCTTTTTTTTTTATAGTTGGTGTGATACCCCTCAAGGTGTTACCAACTTTAATAAAATTATGTAGATGTAGATGAACTCAGATATTTGTTATTCACTAACAATCTTTGTTGATACAACAATGAAACCACAGCATACGTGTAATATGCATTTTAAGCCAAAAAATTTCAATTCCAGTATTTGGCCAGTTGTCTCTTGTTTATGAAAACAACAAATACTTCCCTGTTCCTACTCAAGGGCTTTGATTATTATAGTTTAGACTCACCACAACAAATCTGACTAGTTGAGTGCATTCGTACAATATCCAATAATGTGAAGTTCACGCAATAAAATGCACAGCCAATTGGCTCGAAATTAACCACTTTCATGCGGACTCAATTAGTATCAAAGTAGTCTACTAACTAAACCCATCCTTAAATCTACTCGTCAACGCGTGGTTGCATGACATGTGAGAAGCATTGTGATGTAAATCGAACCTCGCTTGTGAGTTAGGGAGTGTCTACTAGCAGCCGAACAGCTAAATAGTTCACCGTCTGTCTTTGATTTCGTCATAATTCGCCGCACTTGTTGTTCACTTTGCTGAGACATAAGTATTATGTTCAACACAGATGAGAATTTAGCCTATTTGTGTAAAGCGTAGCCTCACTAGACTCCTGAAATGCGAACAAAGATAATACAACTGAAGTCATTTCCCCTCAAGTGTTTTTGCCGTCATTTCCCGTCAGGTTAATCTAATTCTCTGGTATCTCCAATACTCTTTCTTTCCCTTTGTATTCTAAGTTTGCTGGGTTCTGATCTGTTGTTCATACTTTAACGACACTCGTCAAATGCAGAGCACTTTCGTCATACGATCTTGCAGGAATCAGTCAATGTTCTGTAACAGACGAGTTAAAGTAGAAACTCCAAGCAACAGCAAGAGGAAAACAGTGATTTTAAGTTATGATAGCAATATAACGGAACAATATTGGAATTGGAATGCACCAGAGAAACTGTTTCTGATCGTGTTGACGTCAGTTAGGTGTAATCGTTATCTGTCTTGTAGTTGTTGGGCGTCGATTAGTATTCACAACAAGTAATGAGAGCATTTAAACTGATAACAAAATTTTCGCTTGATTTCCCGGATTGTACTTCATTTAATTTTATCAGATACAAGTTAGAAATGTATTCGCAACCGCCAAGGTCTTTAAAGTAACTAAGTGTTGGCATGATTATATGATCTTCATGCCGTTATAATGTCACTTAGTATTTGATACTTGCTTGCTTTCTGCTTTGGTAATTCACAAGTGAAAAGGTATGTCAAAGTCTTAGAAACTCTTGAACTCAGTCATTTTTGATTTATTAACAATCTTTTGTTGTATAAGATGTAGAAACCACAGCATACTTGAATGTGCATTTCAAGCCAAAAAATTGTGATTCCAGTATTTAGCCTGTTGTTTCTTGTTTGCGAAAGCAACAAATACTTCCCTGTTTGTGTTCAATATCTTTGATTATTATACATTGGACTTACTATGAAAAACCTGTTTGCTTAGAGCTTTCAATCAACATACCATAGTGTGTAAACTTGACATGATAAATGCAATATTCCCAGTGAGTGTTGAATTTATTTATTTATTAATTTTTTTTAATTAACCCATTAATGGCCGCAGCTTTTGTGGAAAACTGTGTTTTGAAGCTAGTCCAGCAGATTTCGGGTCACTGTTGGGGTTTTAAAGGCTCGAACTTACCAAAAACCACTTGACAGCTCGTGCACTCGACGGCTTTTCGATCCAAATGCAAAATGGCGGCCTGAAAATCTCGGGCACGCACAGAGAGCAAAATTTCGACATAGTTTTTGGGTTGAAAAGTCATGCCCCACTTACGACTTCTACTTTTCTCTCTTTCTCCTGCCCTTTTTTTCCCCTCTCCTTGCCTAAAGTTTCTCCTCACTTGCTGGAAATTGAGTAGGCTTCATTTTGGTGTAGAGATTTTTCAGAAACTACTCATTATTTTCAAAGCACATGCTCGGAAAGGTAGGTGGGTAGTGAAAGACGATCTCCGTGCAGATTTTCCAGTCAAAGTGACACAGTTTTTTGGCTATTTCTCCAATCTCCTCCACTCAATTGCGCTCATTCTGGTATCGTCTGCAAGATATTTTCAACCCGTTCAAGTACATGCTCGAATTCGTGCTCCAGAGTTAAAATTGATGACGTCACAGGGCGTAGAAAGGGTGTGGGTCCCCATGGGCGCATACGGGCGCACTGGACGTTAATGGGTTAAGCACATTTTTCATTGTTTTCCCCAAAATCACCTAGGCTTAAGGAGGGGATTACAATATTATAAATTTTTATCTAATTTATCCACGCACAGACAAACAGACACACAAACAACCCTTCATTGGCAATAACAATGAGTTAAACCTACAAAACTAGAGGGGTTTATTATTTAAACAATCAAATAATGGCCTCTGAGAAGCCATTAGTATTAATTATCAAACTTTGTACTTTGTGAAAAAAACCACAGTTGACCTTGTAATTTACAGACTCAATACCATACAATACAAATCTAGTTTCCTAATGCATGGCTGCTCAGTGACCATGCTTCACCTAGAATATTTGCAGCAGAGGTAGAATTAGGACATTACGTTGAGCTCAGTGTAGCTAAGAAAAAAAACAAGAAAGAGTATTTCAGTAATTCAGAGTCAAAGTTGCACTGGGAAGTATGTAGGTGATGCACAGCTATTAATTTTCAAGAGATATTCTCAAAGACAATAGAAACCCAGTCTGAGGTAGGTGTGATCAACAGATGCATGCCATGTAACAGAACAATCGTATAACTTAGTGTCAGTATTCAGAAAGAGAATTTACCAGGTTTGATCTCAAAGTGGGAAGAGATACAGAGTTTGGGACAACTAGGTGCAGACAATTCTAGCCAGTGATAATGGGTGGAGAAAAAAGACTTTTGAAATGTAGAATTTTCTACAAGGAAATTGAGTGAAGTTATCTCTTGATTTAAGACGAAAATATTTGTATCCACTTGACAGTTTAGGCGATAGCTCAGTTGAATAATGTGGAGCAAGATTCTTGACTATTTTGTAAAATTGATGCAATCTATGTAGTTCTCTCCTGATGCTGAGAGGCTTCCAAGCAAGTTCATCATGTACCTTTGTGAAGCTGGTTCCCTTCTTAGTTCTACTTTAAACATAAACAAAAAATTATTATCAGTTTTCTTTACTCTTTGTAATTAAATTGTTTATTGCATCAACCACATCATTACATGGCATAATGTGTACATCAACTTTTGCTGACCTAGATCTCATGCAAGATGTATCAAATTGAAAATTGTTGTCTCAAAAGCATCATGCTGGGTGACAAACTCTTAAAAAAAAGAAAAAAACATTAAAAAACAAAAAAAAAACAAAAATTAAACAAAAACAAGGCTCTCATTCTGTTTTTTTCGTATTCCAAACAATGAATTATGTCAGAGAGAAGGACTTATGAAATCAGTTTCTGTTAAAGAACCTGCAGGACCATCTTCTGAGTAATTTTCTGTGTCAATTGCAAATGAAAACAACTTACAGAGGATAAAATGAAATAACAGGTCTGGAAATAGCCACTTGGTTTGAATATTTTCAGCTTGGAAATCATTCATGTTTTGGTTTATATTACAACTGTTTAAGGTTATCACATCAAAACATAACCAACCATAGATTTGCACTAATGATTTCTTTCCTGTTAGATATTAACCTTTACAATAAAAGTAATCTTCATGTTGTTTTTAAAGAGTCAGGAAAACTCTGTTTTAAAATTGAAGTATTTTCTTGTTTGTAATAGCCTTGTTGTTAACATGTATAACGCAAGCAGTTGTTTATTTTTGACAAAAAAAATTATACAGTGAGACTAATGTCAATGTCAAAATGTCTGACATGAAAATAAATAACTAGAGCTTTTTACAAATAAGCAGTGTTTACTCAGAGTGTTTAAAAGAACACTGAAGGGTGGATGGCTTCCAAAGATTGTACTTAGAGGAATAAAATATAACTCATTAGTTTGGTTTAGTAGAAGTTAAATTATAAACCTCTTTTTTTCCATTTTTGGTTCAATGGTTATAATGCCAAAGCAAGTTAGTTTAAGTTACTCACCTTTAATGACAGCTTTTATTTTTGTTGTGACAGTTTCCCATGAATGAAATGGAATTTCTTTCTAAAGAAGAGTTAAGAAGAAAGATGTTAACATCTTTCGGAGGAAAGAGTTTAGATCTCAGTGAGCAAAGTTTGCATGAATTGCCTGCAGCTTTGTTTGAATTGACTGAGTTGGAGGAACTTGACCTGTCAAAGAATAAACTTACAACAGTACCTGAAAATCTTGGAAAACTAAAGAATCTTACGAGTCTTGATGTGAGAGCAAATCAGCTGTCTATATTCCCTACAAGTTTGACTCAGATGAAGAAACTCAGAGCGCTGGACATCTCATATAACAAACTAACCAGCATCCCTGATGGTATTGGGGAGATGGTGGAGCTGGTGAGACTGGGGCTGAGTCACAACCAGTTGACTGTGTTGAGTCCAGCTATAAAACAGCTGAAGAAACTTGGACTGCTGGACATCTCATACAACAATCTAACCACCATCCCTGATGCTATTGGGGAGATGGTGGAGCTGGAGATGCTGGTGCTGAGTTTCAACCAGTTGACTGTGTTGAGTCCAGCTATAAAACAGCTGAAGAAACTCAGATGGCTGAACATCTCATCTAACAATCTAACCAGCATCCCTGATGCTATTGGGGAGATGGTGGAGCTGGAGGAACTGTGGCTGAGTAACAACCAGTTGACTGTGTTGAGTCCAGCTATAAAACAGCTGAAGAAACTCAGACGGCTGTACATCTTATGTAACAATCTAACCAGCATCCCTGATGCTATTGGGGAGATGGTGGAGCTGGAGGAACTGTGGCTGAGTGGCAACCAGTTGACTGTGTTGAGTCCAGCTATAAAACAGCTGAAGAAAGTCAGACTGCTGTACCTCTTACATAACAATCTAACCAGCATCCCTGATGCTATTGGGGAGATGGTGGAGCTGGAGAAACTGGATCTGAGTTACAATCAGTTGACTGTGTTGAGTCCAGCTATAAAACAGCTGAAGAAACTCAATGTTTTGTCTGTGGGAGGGAATCCTTTTACAGTTGAAGGAATGAGAAGTGTTATGGAGCTAAAGGATAAGATTCACCCATTACATTCAGAAGTCCCAGGTGAGTAAAGGAAACTCCTCTTCACATTATTGTTGTGACATGTGCATTATTTACTAAATTGGTTCTAATGGTTGACTTGCAAGTGGTTATGCTGCTTGTTACTGATAATTACAGGCAGCTGATTATAGTTTTATAATAAATCCTGAGAAGAATAATGAAGTAAATGCTGTCACAGTTATACTGTATGATCGAACAAAGGTTGCATCACTTTGGAAATACATGACATTTGTACTGGAAGTTTTAGTTATATTTTGAAAGGTTTATTTTAACGACTTGGCTGACATTGAAATTTAAGTTGAACTACAGTGTACTATAATTTGATAGGGAATTGAGGAGGGATAAAGTTTATTACAAATCATTTTACAGTAAGGGATTATTGTAAGTTGTAATTTTTTCTTTCCAGTTGATTGGAATTTAAGAAGTTTATTGCAAACTATTTCACAGTTGTAGGAATTGCTGTTGTAATTTTTGCTTTCTGTTTATTTGATTTTAATTTTAAAAGGAAGAATTAAGTTTATTACAAATCATTTCTCATCCAGGAATATATAGTACTGTAAGTTGTAACTCCATAATTTTTGCTTTATTTTATTGGAAGTTATTAGGAATGTAACAACATTTAGCTTATCATAAAGAATTTATGGACTAATATGATTTTAAAATGAGAGTTTAGGTTATTGAGAATAAAACTTTTGTCTTAACTGGTCAGGAGTAATTCTGATAATTGTTACACCGTAATTTATGCTGTCCTTGTAATATTTTAGAATCTATCAATTGCTACGTTTTGGGAATGTGATTTTTCTTTCTGTTTTCCAAACACCATTTGGCAGAATTGACATCAATTATTGCCTTTGTTTAGTTTGATCAGTCACATTAAAATCAATTTACTCTTACTGTTTCATTTCATTGAGTCAGTTTATAATAGTCATTGTGTATGTGTTTACCTAACTCAACGATGCAAAAATTTTTACATGTATATACTAGCATAGTTTCTAACTTTATGCAGGAAGGACATGTAATTAAACTGACTTATCAGGCCTTTTTCAGATTGTGTTTGAAACTTATAAAAGCAGAAATTGCTTTTCCTTTAGGGTTACTATAATAATTACAACTTCCTCTGATTAGCCTTTTTCCTTTGGCTCAATCATGATGACTTTTTTAATTAGACCGTGTGGATAGACAAAGAGCGCAAGGACCAGCAGCACAGTTGGCTTATGTAGAGGCTTTAAAAGATGGATATGTACAAGTTTACCGTGGTCGTGTTATACTGGTTGGTCAGGATCGCGCCGGTAAAACCAGTCTGAAGAAGAGTCTTTTAGGCCTTCCATTTGACCCTAAAGAACAGAGTACTGAGGGGATTGAAGTGGATCCTTCAAAGTGTGAAATTGATGTTGACCAAGCTGTCAAGAACTGGCAGTTGACCAAGGAGAGTAAACCAGGACTGGTTGAATGTTCAAAAGATGTAGCAAAGATTGTGGTTGGCAGAATGTGTGGAGCAGATATTTCTCAATTTTTAAAGGAAGAGACAACCAAAGAAGGAGAACTGAAATTAGAAGATGAAGTTGAAGGTGTTTTCAAGTCAAAGCAGGTTTGAGAGTTTAATAAAAATGCTGAGAATTTTATAAAAGGAGATGGGAGGAAAGCAGCCGAATTAGCCTTTTGAGAAATATTTGTTTTTAAAGAGAATGAATAGGATTACAACTTGCTATTTTTTAAAATTCTTTTCTCTATGAAAATTCTAAATTTCTTACATTTAGAATTGTGTCTGAAACAGTCTCAGTTTCTTTTGGATGTTTTCACAAAAGTTTAGATATGACTAAATTTTATTTACACATCAGGTAAAAAAGAACTGCAAGTAATTTTTGTTTAAACATCTTGAATGAAGGCATACATGCAAAAATTTTACTACAAAAATGAGGGCCATTTTTTGATTTTTCCATTCTTCAATTGCTGTTCCATTGGTGTCTTCTCTTAACTTAAAGGAAATTTGAGATTTTCTTCTCCAATTGTATATAAATTTTTAGTCGTAATTATTTTTTATTCTCTGATATAATGTTTTCATAACTCTTTTTACATTTTGGCTATAAAATCCTTATAGAGGAGCTTTAATGAATGTATGTTATGCTAATGCTTATGTAACTTCAGTCTCAAAAAACATTTCTTGGTCTGAGTTGACTATCCCCAGGGTGCGAGGATTTGCTCTTCAATGTCTTATTCTATGCAATTAAGTTTCTCTCTGTCTAAAGGCTCTTACACTTGAGATGTCAGCTTCAGAACTCTCTACAGTAGCCAATTTACAACTTCAACTCAGTTGGTAAACCAAGTTATCTTGTTATACCCCCCTCACCAAAGCAGTACAACAAATTTTTTAGAAACTTGCCCCTTAAAATTATTCTAGACTGAGGTGATCATAATTGTTTACAATTTAGCAGCCTGTTCATAACGTCAAGTTTTGAATACATAATTATATACACTTAAGTGAGCATAATGTTTCATTTAATTCTCCATTCAGGTTGAGGAGGGTGAATGTTTCACAGAAATTCTTCGAAACAATGGCAATGAGCATTCTACTGAATGTAAAGATGAAAACGTGCAAGCTGAGCCTGATGTGATGATTGATGTTTCTCAACTGCCTGATACTAAGGAGCATGTTTATCAGTGGTTGGAGTATGCCAAAGGCAAACCCATCAAAAGTGCCTTACTCTCAGAAGAATCCTATGTTACAATGGATGTTTGGGACTTTGCAGGGCAGCACCTGTACTATGCCAGCCATCCTATCTTCCTATCACAGCGGGCACTATACATATTGGTGCACAATCTGAGCAAGCCTTTGGATGCCCCAGCTGGGCCCTGCGTGAGACAAGGGAGTAATGAGGTGAAATTGGAAAACCCTAACAATGAAACTAACATGGAGAATTTGCTCTCATGGTTGGCTACAGTACACAGTGTTTCCCTGGCCAATGATGACACAGATGATGATGCACAACACAAGCTGCCCTACCTGAGTCCCCCAGTGTTCATTGTTGGCACACACGCTGACAAACCAGTTGAAGACATTGCAGTAATAAAGAAACAAATTCAGAAGAGAATTTCTGGTATGGAGTATGAGAAGCAAGTGGTCAAACCCTTATTCTGCATTGACAACACTCAGAGGCCTAATTTGATGAAAAAATTTATCCAGAAGATTAGAATGCAGATAGGAAAAGATGAAACAGGTAAGGTATATGATTTCATTTTGTATCCTTGTCCATAGGTTACTTGCAGTAATTGTAGACTTAATAATTGTATAATAGCTTGTCTTTGGATGAATTTCAAGAACACTTGATTTTTAGCAATTTTTGTAACCAAAAGCGCAAGCCCATGTGGCAGATGGTTGACAAGCATTGAGCATACAATAATTATTATCTGACTTACATTGTTACAATTCAGGAGCCGTGTCATGCTTCATTATAAATTTAATTGCAATTGAATAGAGACACAGAACATTTTAGTGGGAGTTGTAGAGGTATTAAAAGATATTACCATGGCTGAATGAGTTAGGACTTGTAGTGGAAAAAAGTCAGAGTTGTTGTTCCTTTTTTTTTATACCTGCATTCTCCTTTAAGGTTTCAGGTACTCTATATTCTGAATATACTAGCAGCATCAAATACAGTCGAATTGATTTTTGCTGATGGAGCCATTAATTTCAGAGTATGGAATAATTATAGGGAACAGAAGAGCTAAAATGTGGGGATCTAAAGAGATTGTCATTTTAGCTAAGTTGTCATCCATAAAATCTCTGCAATTATACAAGTCTATGCTATCATACTATGCTCATTGTAGAATGCATGTTTCTGTGTTGCATTATGCTTTGAATTCCTTTTCTAAATAATATATCCTGCAGAGCAAGAAGGAAAAGTAGACGATATAAATGAATTACAGAACACAATCCTGAAGGTGTTGAAGCAGGAGCCTTATATGGGAGAGAAGATACCAGTGAGGTAAGTAAAAAACACAATTTATTCAGAAAAACCCCAGTTCATGCACTTCAAAATCGATTTTTTTTCCCTCAAATCAGCCATGCTAACGTTTTTAAATGGTACATGTGCAGTGTATTTAGCATAATTATATGTGCAGGTAAGTACTAAAAAATATCCTTCCACCACTAGATTAAATTGTGGGTACATCAAAATTTGCAAAAGGGTAATTCCACAGTATTTTGGACATAAAGCTTTAAGAAATAAAATTGACTAAAAGGACTATTAAGGTCTATTTCTGTACTGGTTAAATGCCAAATTTGTATAAAATGATACTTTTGAGATGTCAGCACTGTAATTTTGTGTCATAAATTATCATAAATTAACCTTGATACCAAAAAAACTGTCACGGAGGGGACATACACTAAATAAATATTGTAGATCTGTCTTGAGAAGAAATCTAATAATAACTGTCAGGACATTAAGTTGTTTACCCAGACTTCCTATGTTATTAAATTTGTTTCTTGGCTTTGTGCGGAAGAGATGTAATGCTTTGTCCAACATTGAATTGTCCCCTCTGTGACAAAAATACCCACAAAAATTATGATCTTTCTAAAATAAATGGGGATAACTGCAGAAACTTCTGTTAATTATTGAAGTATGGGCTGACAAACTCAAAAGTGGTAAAGAGTTTCTCCCACTTCTTTTTCCTTTTAATTACTTTAAAAAGATAAAAATGTCACGGAGGGGAACTTTTGTCACAGAGGGGACTTTTCTGTCACAGAGAGGACATTATTGTTACAGAGGGGACATCACTAATGAGGAAAAATTAACTGTCGCTGAAGATAAATGCAATGCAACAAACTATACTCTCCTCACTTAAAAGAGAAATTAATTTAACTATTGAGTTTAAAACTCAAGTTAATTTACGTCAAAAGTGGATGTGAGTAGAACATTTTTACAGTCAAAGAAAGAGTTGCACATTTCATAACTAATACATGAACAAAAAGTAAAGGATTCTGGGATTGTAGGCTCTGAGCATGATCACCACAGCACTGGCAGTTGCTTTAGAGCTGAAATGAGTTCTAAAGAGAGGACAAAGAAATACAGAGAAAGATTGAAAGAAAATGATGAAAATTATGAGATGGTTAAAAGAAAGATTGAGACCGAAATTTCATGTTGATCATTCTTGTCTTTTTTCCCCTTCAATTCATCAAGAACAAAAAGCACTTTTTCTATATGAGTGCAGCTGGCAGTTTTGTCAAGCCCACCCACCAAAGAGCTGTCTGTAAGATGTGGAGTGCATAGCTTGTGGCAGATAATCAGCCTAGTCCAGGGGACTGGTCCTTTCATGTAAACAGTTCTAATGATATACAGCAACAAGAAACAGATTATGATTGTGGTGTGTTTGTTTGCATGTTTGCATGTTTGCATGTTTGCATGTTTGCAAGAGCCCTTGCTCTTTCCTGTCCTCTTGTCCTTAAAAAGGACATGGTGGATGTAAGGAAATCCATTATTCATGATCTCCATGTTCAACATCTCAGCCCAGTACCATCTAAGGGGGTTGAGGTGGGGATGTACTTTGCTGTAGACTATGTCACAACTTTTTACTTTGGCCGGGTGATTTCTGTGGAAGATGGCTTTGTAGAATTCAAGGTCTAACACAGCATAAGCTCTGCCACCTATCACTGGCCAAGATGAGATGACATGGACAGGGTACATTGCAGTTGTATTTTTTATGGTCCTGTGATGCTGGAAGGCAATCGCCCATTTACATTTTCAGTGCAAGGTGAAGTTGAGAAAGTGCACCTGTTTTTCAAAAAGCAGGACTAATTCTGAGCACAAGAAAGCCTGTGATAACTGCCTGTCTTTTTCAGCATTTATGAAAATGAGATTTGAGCTTTTTGGAGGTTTATTCCCTTAGAGTGTACTGGATTTTAGACTACTTTAGTATGAACTGGAGTATTGTCAACAGTTAGCTGTACAACTGTACATATACAAGTATTAAAACTTGTAAGTTGTTACCACCTCTGAATCTGTGGCACTTTTGTTCAATATTCAGCTTATATAATTATTATATTTACATCTTGCACATCATGCATGCATGCATATTTGCAGTCTACAATGCAGTTTTAAGGCTTTTTATTAAGAGAAGGAGACAGAGACACAAAACCTTTAAATATCTGAGTTGCTTACATTTTTAGTTATACATGTTAGTTTTAAAAATGTTGTATATGTTTTTGTATGCACCATTGAACCATTGGTGTTATCTTGAGTACTTTACATGAACCTAAAGTTTCCAAATAAAAACTAAAAAATGAAAAAGCACGAAGGTTTTTTTAAGAAATGTGTTGTATCATATGAACAAACAGCATGACACAACTTTCCAGCCATAAATTAAATGTCTTTAAAGGCTTGACGACACGTACAACAGCCAACCTTTTTGATGTGGTCAAGCTTTAAAGAATATCTAAACTGGGGCTGTAAACTCATATTAAGGCTGGAAAATTGGTTCAAATTGATCACTGCTGCCTATTGGACAAAAGGTCCCCTCCGTGACAGTCCCCTCCGTGACAATAACCACGAGCACTTACTGTTCCTGTACAATGTAAGAGAGGAGGAAGGCCTTTTCCATTTAAGGCAGTTTTATTGATGATTAACATCTAAATAAACTATATACTCAATTATTGTTGCTGCCGTTATACATTCACAGAAATCTGAGATTAAATTTTAACTTTCAGTTTTCATAGTTTCTCTGGTCCTCTCTGTGACAATCTAAATAATTGACTAATTCCCCCCAAATGTGGAAGAAGTCGTTTGGAAATAGTTTGATTTAAACAATCATTAGCTGTTCTATCCATCAGAAGTCCTCATTGAACTGAATTATATTAAGCTGAGGAGCTATCCATGATATTCTCGTCTGAATTGTACCCTCAGTGACATGCAAAATACTGTGGAATGACCCAAAACTATAGATTGTACAAATACACAGCAGTTGCTTCAGTGCAGACAAACAAAATTTAAATTTGTGCCATTATGACAATGTTATAATTCTAAAAGATAAGAAGATGTGATTGATATTGATTTATGATTTATTTAGCTTCGCCGACTGGCAGGGACACCGCAACAGCTTGCACCAATTACTGTGGGCCTGGTAAACCCACCCATCCCACCCCAGGGGAGGATATCCATCACACAGTAATCTCGTGCATGGGAAATTGATGTCTCCTACCCCTAACCCTACAGGAGATGGGAACTCCATTTATTCATCCCTATCTGAGAAGACTAGAATATCTAACCATTATTTGATGTTATAGAAAGGTAGCAAATTCTTCTCAATTATTTTAAGACCTGGGGGGGCTTGAACCCTCGACCTCCCGCACAGCAGTCCAGCGCTCTATCCATTGAGCTAAGCGGGATTAGTTAGGCACAGTTCTTGGAATTGACTTTGTATGTTGCTAAAAATAATCATGTCTGTTTTAGTTGCAGATAGTATGAGGCAATTCATGTATTAGCACTTGAGGACTTTAAACACTAGCATGCATGTCTGACTGAATTTAAGACCCAATTTTATGCCATATAATACATTGTAGGTATTTTGTTGCTTTCAAGGTGGTTTCTGTTTGAAAAAGTGATTGAAGCTTTGGTGGCTAAACAGATTTATTACAGAAATCTGCAACAACTTGAGCACTATGCAAGGAAAGAGTGTTTCATGGAAGATGTAAAAGAGTTTGACTCCATGATCAGTTTTTACCATGGCCTGGGGATGATAATCAAGCACCGCAGCACAGTTGTACTGAAGGCTCAGTGGTTGATTGATCTGTTTAAACAGCTGATAACCATACCACCTTTCAATAAACAGGTAGAAAATAAATTTCTGTTTTGAGAAAGGCTACTTACCGCATTGACACTTACGTGTAACATGTACTGACGAAAAGTCAAAATTTTGGAGAAACCAAGAAGGCAAACACGATGCGCAGTAAATTTTTAAAAATCAGCTTTTCCAAAAAACAAGCTCAGCTTCTCCAAAAAACAAGCTCTAGTGAAAGAGGACTAATTAAAGAACTTATTTCCGGCGAAAAATGCGGTAGGTGCATTTTACGTTTTAACTCAAAAATCAAGATGAAAGATAAAGTCGCTAAATATTTTCTTATGTGTGAAAATGGGCATGTGGATCATATTTCATAAGGGAATATCCAAATTTGTCCGTAAGTGAAGAGATCTCAAGTTCCATGGAATCTATCAATAGGAAGCAAGACTAAAATGGCCAAGAAATATTTCGGGACGTCAGATTTATTCAAAACAGTTTTTGATTTGCTGTTATAAGCGAAAAATGTACGAATTTCTTACGTGTACAAAGCCAACGCGGTAAAATTCATCATGCTTATATCGTTTACTTGCCTTCATGGCCAGAAATTGCGTAGCATTATGTTGAAAATTCTGAAAAAATTCGATTTGAGGCAAAATCTTCTATTAAACTATACGTTTTGAACACATTGTTACTCGAGCATAATATTTACCGGGCCATCTAATCGTCAAATTGTCGCCAGGCCCTGCTTGAAGTCCGAAAGTTCGGTTTTCACTTTACGTCCATAATTCGCATCCCTGAGAGAATCGTAGTGTCGTTGACTTGAGAGCTTATTCTGTCACTTTTAAGACCTGGATATCCATTCTTTTCCGAGCAGAGAATTCTATAGCATTGTTACTTTACATTCTGAATTCCACAAGGTCTAACTCGATCGCAAATGAACGAAAAATCCGACCTGAAAATTTTGAGGGTCGGCCGCGTGGACGCCATATCTTCAACTTTGATCATTTAGTGAAGACGCATAGAGTAATGCCCCTCTAGTACCCCCTATAGTCGAATAAATATATGCGCAAACAACGGATTCTGACTGATCTCCAAACTATGTATGGGAGGCAGGGGGGGAGGCAGGGGGGAAAGCGTTCTCGCGCGAGGCGATCGCGAGGTTCGGTCGGTTCAGGTGTTATGTGTTACTTGGAAAATGTTGTTCAACGATTAAGACTAACAAAACTAAGAGTGTGACTCTAAAATCTTTTCAATTGTGGACCACAAATTATTTCAGTCATGTACCTTTTGCAGCTTTTCAGGTCATAACTTGCAAGAGACTTGCATTGATTCGCTAATTGTTTTCAAAGAAGTGAATACTTCTTTTTCCTGCACTAATAGCCCTTTTCCGAATTACTCTTGGCCTCGTTTTGAAAACGAGGCCTTGCGCTCGACCATTCTTGTGAAAATGAGTTTAATTTGCATGTGAATGAAAACTTATCATATGAAAGGATGAGCACTAGGACTCGTTTTGAAAATGAGGCCAGGGGTATTTCGGAAATGGGCTATCGGCCTCTGTGGTGGTGATTAAACAACTAGCATACACCTCTTATCAGCTAAGATACAAATTTGCTCGTTAGGGATTTAATTTCCCACCATTTTGATGCATTGATAGAAATAAACTTTTTTTTAGTTTTTGTACATGTACGAGGAAAAAATTCCAAGAATATTAAGAGGCCTTTCCTAATGTTGAATTGTTCATTTTTATATATTTTATAGAATTCTCTACATGTTAAGTACTGGCAGGAACTTGAAGGAAGTGGCATCCTCAGCATGGAACATGTTGATCATGTGTTCTCCAGCTTTATTGGACAGGGAATCATCAAAGAAGACATCTTAGACATGATGGAGCGATTTGGTTTGATCGCTAAGTTCTCAGTTTCCCCAACTGATGTGAAGTACTTTGTACCAGCTCAACTGAAGCGTCCACCTGACAGACTATTTGAAATTAAGCCTTCATCAACGGATCCCTGTCCATTGTATCTCCTGTTTGTCCATGGCTTTGTTCCTCATGGTCTCTTCTTACAGCTTGTCTCACGATCCATTCGTTGGTGTGCTAAGAAATGGCCCACGCATCAACCCATTCTGTACCAAAATGGAGCATGCTTCATCATTGGGGAAGATATTCATGATTTTGTCCTCATTTGTCAAACAGGATTTGTGAAGGTAATCTTGAGACAAAAGAAACAAACTCATCTGGTTGTGGGACAGAACACAGCTGAACTAGCAACTGTTGTGCGTAAATTTATCGAAGACACCCTACAGAATTTGTCACTAGAACTGCCATACCTGAGGGGTCTGCAGTACAGGCTGTGTGTTGCATGTCCTTACTGTTATCAAGAGAAAGAAGAACCACGTCGAGCATGCTCAGACCACGTGATAACCACTTGTACACACGAGGACTGCTTCCATCTCATTGATGCAAATGAAGGCAAACCCACAATCTGTACTAGAAAACTTTGGGATGAGGTACGTCCCTTTTGTGGGCTGGAAAAGTGGTTCTTCAAAAGAAAAGGCCAGGTATTACCACTTTCTGTGATTTGTTTCTATATATGTTTCTCAAACCCTGGCTCAAATTTCCTCTCGCTCTCTTCAATTCTCCTCGTTTGAGAATCAAATGGATTGTAGTCAGTGTGGACAACCTCATCGCGGTTAGTTTTTAAGTCAGAGATTCGTCTCTAAGATAAAATTCTTCTGACATTATGTAGTTCTCGGTTATACCATGGTTATGATTTTATCATCATGAATTTTTGGGAGTGTTCCCAAAATTTTATGATGTTATGTTATGTAAGTGATAGAGCCTAGTATGACAATTCTTTTATCTCGTGGTCTTCAAATGTCATCACCGGATCACAGGGCGCAGCAGCTGAAATTATTCCCATTAAGACTGACACAGCACTGAAGGTGACTCTCCTGGGCAGTGAGTGGAGCTCGTCAATGGGAGGCTTGTCCACCATAAACAGACAACTTGCCATTCTGTTGGCCAAACGCAAGAAAGTGAACGTCACACTCCTAGTCCCACAGTCTGCCTGTTCTGAAGAAGACAAGAGAACTGCAAGAAGCCACAATGTTTCCATCTGGGAAGCAGAGAAACTTACAGGCTACAGTGACCCTCTTGACTGGTTGAGTTTCCCACCAGAAGACCTTGTCATTGACTTTGTACTAGGTCATGGTGCTAAGCTTGGTAAGCAAGCCCAGGTTATCAGAAAGTCTCACAGTTGCAAGTGGATTCAGGTAGTGCACACTGCACCTGAAGAACTTGCTATGCAGAAGAACTATCCAGAGGCTATTTCCAAAGGCGAAGAGAAGAACGCAACTGAAGTGGGGTTGTGTAAGTTGGCAGATGCTGTTGTAGCAGTTGGACCAAAGCTAACAGACGCTTTCTCCGCTCAGCTCCGCTCTTGCAAGAGACACGAAGACATCCTTCAACTGACTCCTGGAATTTTCCGTGAATTCTCTGACATAGAACAAGCCCCAAATGAGAGTAAAAAGTTCAAGATCCTGACGTTTGGCCGTGGTGATCTAGAGGACTTCAGCCTGAAGGGCTACGATATCTCTGCCAAAGCAATAGTTGAACTGAAAGACAGATCTTACCATCTGATCTTCGTGGGTGCACCTGAAAGTAAACAAGATAAGGTTGCAGCAAATTTGCTCAAAAGTGGAATTGCTAAAAGGCAGCTGACTGTGAGGAAGTTCATACAGAGCAAAGAGAGATTGAAAGAAATATTTTGTGAAGTTGATCTCTGCATTATGCCCTCCAGAACAGAAGGGTTTGGATTGACAGCATTAGAAGCTCTGTCTGCCGGTCTTCCCATTCTTGTCAGTGGCAACTCGGGATTTGGTGAGGCATTGTGCACTGTACCATCAGGCAAATCATTTGTTGTGGATTCTGAGGACCCTAAGGAGTGGGCAAAGGCAATTGCTGGTGTCCGAGAGAAGGAAAGATCAGACCGACTCCATGAGATTCAGCAACTGAGGAGTTCCTATGAAGAGAAGTTCAGCTGGGAGGAACAGTGTGACATTCTTGTGGAGAAGATGTGGGACATTGTTCGTGGTGAGAATATTTTGAATATCCTTCAAAAAGTGTTTTTGGGGACGACTCGGCTTTCAGTCCCTTATAAAGCATCATGGAAAGCTGGGACACTACAGATAAAAAAATATGTTTAACCTGAATAGTAATCAGTGGTTTTATCCTCTTATTGATTGGTGTAATATTAATAAAACAGTTTCTTTCTATCTTTTTAGCTTCTAAAAGACAAGACCCAAGATTCAGAACTCAGGAGGGCGAAGATGTGGATACGCCAACCGAACAACTAACAGTTGATTCATTACTGACTCCAAGTGAGTAACAAAATATTTATAACACATCGCAATTGACATCCCCAAAGAGTAACATACAGGTTTGAAGAAGATACAACATTTCTCCTTTCCTTTTCTTTCGACTTCAGGCCAGCTACGCTTAATGAAAATGGCACTGGTGATATTTTGCACTGCGGAAGAGAGATGTTCTTTTTGTACCTCTGCTTTCTCCGGTTATGATCCAAAGACATGTATACACTAATTTGATTTTCTTCTACTTTCTGATATGGGCGGATGACTTGGTGTAATTTTTGTTTTAGTCAATTGAAGTTTTATTCCATTTCACCAGAAAGCAAACATAAATTGCGTAAAACAGGAAGTGTTGGGTTTTTTTTTTTTTGTTCTCTTTTAGTCGTGGCTACGCGAAGCGTACAAACGACTATTAGAATGGGGCACAATATCCAAATGTGTTACTCACTCAGATGTAAACAAATCGATAATAATAACGACTTTCCGAAATTATACGGGAACACCTCTATTACATTTCCGAAGCAATGCTGTGACTTTAAAATTTAACTGGACCCTTTTTTGAAGGAGTTTCGATTTTGATTAAAATACTCGTCGCAGGTAGCAAATGTGCTAACTGCGACGTCAAAGCTCTTTGAAATACTAAAGGTGTAACTATGAGTGAAGACGCTTAATGCAATTGCTTTTCCGCGATCATCTTTCGCCATCATTTGCATTATTGTGGAATATTCCTCGCCGTTTCCTGGTATATTTTGTTTTTGACAAAGCGTCCAGGCCACAATCGTTCTTAAATACAATTTCAAGCCTTCATTCTTCTCACTGCGAGCCGTCAGTATTTACATCGTTATATATCGCTAAAATGAGTAACCGGCAAATTTTTATAGGGGAAAGCGAGGCGTTGTTTTCGTGACTGGCCAATTGTTTAAGTTTCTGATGGTTTTACCTCTCATCTGTTTGGTAACTACGCAAACATTAATTTGTAAAAATCATTGTGTGTACACCCCTGAACGTTAAAAATATATCAAGTCGAAGGAATAGTTTTTGTTATTATTACTTAAATAACAGTTTTCAAAATTTCCAGTCTGCATTCTGTACCCAATCTGCAGTCTGTAGTCTGCATTTTGCACCCAGTCTGCATTTCGTACCCGGTTTACAGTCTGTATTTTGTACTGACCGATAGCTAAAATGTGAATTCTGACCATTCACCCAACATAATCCCAGCAGTTCAAAGTAATACCATGTAGTTTCAACTGTATCCGGGAGTTACCCATTGGAATTTATTTATCTTCAAAACTCATTCCAACGAGATGTATCCACGACTTATTCGCAGTTTCCTTTGATTTTTCCCGAAACGAAGCCCAAGTTGAAATGCTGTTGCCATCAAAACGTGTATTTGTACTGGCTATTCAGAGTGTAGTCGTTTTCCGACACAATAATGAAGTAATCATATATTAATGCGATTAATCCTTCATTTATACGAGGTCTAACCCTAACCGCGGTTTTCAATCAATAAATGTCCTTCCTAAATTTAATATAGTTTAGAACGCGGTTTTGTCAAAAAACGGCACATTGAAGTTTTTTTAAATAACCGGCGCTGGAGTTCTTTTTCCAGTTCTGCAAATATGTCAGAGTGTAAACCTTGTCGTAAATTTTTCCTCATTGCATCTTCCCTCTTGACTTTTAGTATATTCGTTTGCAAATAAAAAGTCACAATTTATCATTTCAAGGCTCAGTAGCTGGACAATACACTGGTTGTTTACTGGTTGAAGCCCTTTTTACGTCTTTTACCCCCAAACTTCTCTGTAAAGATGTGGAATTGTTTCGTTTCTTTCATGCTTTTAGATTAAGAAAACTTTTTGTTCCTTCTAGGTTCTCTTGACCGAATCATCCGGGAACTTCAGCAGATGCAACTTGACGTAAGCAGAGTCAAGAGCAGAACAGATCTATCATTGGGGCTGAGGACTACTGCATCAGACAAGGGCTTCACGATATCTGACAATCAAGGATCAGGAAATTGCATGTTCTATGCCTTGTCAGAACAACTGGAAATTGTTAAAGGAATCAAAATCACACATGGCACATTAAGACAAACCTTGGTCCAGTACCTCAGAAGTAACGCAAAACTAGTAAGTTGATGTTAGTATGTCTAACAGAGTTTGTCTCTTGCTGTTCTATTTAAGGTTAAGTGTGTATGCGGGTCAACACCACCAGAGCATATCCCAGTGTTCACGGCATAATTTTATTATTCAAGAAGCTGCACAACGATGTTGGTTACAATTGAATCTATTTGTTACTGAGGCCCTGTCCACACGTATCCAGAGATTTTTGTATCCGCAAATTTTTTTATGCGGATACACCTAGCGTCCACACGTGTCCGCCGCATACGCTTGGTGTATCCGGAGATTTCTGTATACGCTCTCCAGAGTGGAAATTTCTGTATACGCTGTGTATCCGGATACGTGTGGACGCTTGTATCCGTATATTTTTGTATACGCTGACGTCACAGTATCAGAACCAGTCTTTTTCCACGCGAGATTTTCCAAAATGGCGGCGAGCAGAAACGTTGTGTGTTCAATGCTACTAGGACTACTTTCAAGCGTAATAGCGTGTCTCCAACTAAATGTTGCAATGTTAAATCTAAACTTTAACTACTTGAGAAGACGTCTAAGCATTATGCGGCTTCTAGCTATATCTGATTCAGGAATCAGACGCCAAAGACTTCTCAGAAGAGCGGGAAGACAACTAGCACGGCCACGAAGATTCTGGGTCCGACCAGGAAGAACTAGTGCTTGGTGGGACAACTTTGTGCTTGGAATAATGATTGAGGAAGAGTGGAGAGAGAATTTTCGAATGAGCCGTGGTTCTCTCTACAAATTAGCCGACGAACTGAGGCCATATATCGAAGGAAAACGAACAATAATGAGGACTCCAATGGATGTCATAAAACAAGTTGCAGTCACGCTGTATTACTTGAGTGATGAGGGAAGGTTACGACAGACAGCCAATGCCTTTGGTATTTCAAGACAAGTTGTATCAAAGATTGTACGTAAAATGTGTAAGGCCATCACTGTACATCTTGGAAAGAAGTATATAAAACTTACAGGACTACCCACTGACTCCTGGTCAGTATTAAATGAATCGTCCTCACCGTCAAAAGAGTTAGTACAAACAGATTCAGGAGTAGTATTGGTATCATCAATATCTGTAGATTCTACACCTGACGGTATGGTTTCTGTGGCAGGCGAACCACCCCAGACTAACTCGTATTGCTCAAAGTATAACAGAACAACACGGCCATGACCACTTCTTCTACCACTGTCAACAGCCTGACGGAACTTGTGACGAATTTGTTTCAGCTTGGACGTCAAAATTGACTTAGTTCCCCTTTCTTATGTGGGTAATCATTCCCAATTGAAGAAGCATTTTCTTGTGAAGGATATTGGTCATTGAAGAGATCTAAAATGTCAGAATATTTGGTTTGGCACGACTCCCAATCGATATTTTCCATAGTCTTTGCTGTTTTGTAATCCAATGTCACTTTAAGAAGCAGCAATACTTCATCGTCCGTCCAAACAAATGAGTTGTCTTTGGTTTTTTTCTGTTTTTCTCTTAACTGAGACATTTTTTATGGTGTTTTTTTAACAGGAATTTTTTTCGCTCTTCAAGCTCACACGTGTTGAAACCTCAAGTAAACAAACAAGAAAGCCGCGAATTTGGCGCCAAAATTATCGCAGGCTCAGCTTTCTTTGTAATGCGCATGCTCTGTTGACTAATCCTTTGAGATGTCAGGATACGAATCGGATACGTGTGGACGGTCGTATACGATTCGTATACGCTACGTGTGGACGCAGATATTTTTGTATCCGCATAAAAAAATTTGCGGATACAAAAATATCCGTATACGTGTGGACGGGGCCTTAATCTGGCCTCGGAAGTAGCAGACTTTTACGGTTTTAGTCATTTAATATTTCGGTTTAAAAAATGCCCCCCTTAAATCTCCATTAGATAACACTAAACAGAATTCCAGTTATTCTCTTAATAATGGATCTTTCCTGTTGTTTTTCTGTTGTTTGCGAATCCTTGTTGTTCCACAATAAATTGCTAATTAAAGGTCGTCTCGTAGCATTCTCAAAAAAATTACTCCATGACTCGTACCCCACGCGCTCAAGTTCCGATCAACAATCCTCTTTAACTTTGTTTCTTGAACTGATTTTCTCACAGCCGAATGGAACAGATCTGTTTCACTTTGTCCATGGATATCAAACATGGACTGACTACTTGACACACATGGAACAAGATGGCGCTTGGGGTGATCACGTGATTCTGTGTGCCGCGGCAAACTGCTATGAAACGTGCATTCGTGTGGTCAGCAGTCTACCCCATAGCAATGATGTAATGATTACGCCACATTGTCCAGTTGACGAAAGCAAAGCACTTGTACTGGGACATATTCATGAGGTGCACTATGTCAGCCTTCAACCCGTTCAAGGTACAGCTCATTACAGCACAGTTAGTAATTTTAGGCTTAGTTTCATAACAGTGTATTTCGTTTAACGTGTTACATAGATTTATAAATCTTCCTCTTAACTCTTAGGTGACAGTATATTCAGGCTTTAACGTCAAGGCTTTTTCTCTATTTTCCTATCTATTCTCTTTCTTTGCATATTTAACATACATGATGACGTGGGTGGTTTTCATAAACTTCTTTCCAGTACTAATTGACGGTTAATCGCCCGCTTGATTGAAACGGCATTTGATGCAGTTTATTCTCCTTTGCTTTCTAATCGTTCTCTTCTGTTTTTTGTTTTTACGGGTTAAAAGACAGGCTATCTACACAGTTATTGTACTACGGCCTCAGCTGACTGTAATATTTCTCATAATGCCATATGCCTCAGTAATTATCCATTAAATAGTAATCAGTTGTATCCTCATGTGGATTGGTGTAATATTAAAGAAATGATTCTTTCTATCTTTTTAGCTTCTAAAAGACGAGACACAAGTTTCAGAACTCATGGGGCCGAAGATGTCGACACTTCAACCAAACAACGAACAGTTGATTCATTACTAACTCCAAGTGAGTAAAAATATAAATATAACATAACCAAAGTAAAGCGCGCGCTCTGATTGGTCAATTTAGCGTCCCCCATTTGCCCTTGGGTGTACGCTGCTGACGTGAGCAAATGCAAAGACTATTTTTCCACGCGCGCTTGTTTTTTCTGGTCACGTAAGATTTGTTAAATAAAAGGGAACTCTAGCTAAAATGTATCAATGTTGTGTTATAAAACAAATGGTAAACACCACAGCGTACACTATTGAGTTATGGATGCACTTGGGAGGTTTGCTAAGCACTCAAGAGGCTAGAGTCGCTCTCGGCTATCGCCTCGAGCGACTCTCACGCTTCTTTCGTGCTTAGCAACCTCCCGCGTGCATCCATAACTCAATAGTGTACGCTGTGGTGTTTACCATTTGTTAAATAACACACGGTAACTGACATCTCCTAAAATGAACAGAGAAGTTTCAAGAAGGTCCAACATTCCTCCTTTCCTTTTCTTTGAACTCCAGGCGAGCTATGCTTTGTTAGAAGTAATACTTCTGATAGTATTTTACATTAAGGAGACATCTGTTAATATTTATAGCTCTGCTTTCGGTTACAATCCCAAGGCATGTATATACAAATTTGCATTTCTTTTACTATCGATCTGGTTTGGTGTGAGATGTTTCTTTCGGACAATTGAAGGTTTCATCACATTTCACCAGGAAACAAACATAAATTGCCTGAAACAGGGAGACTTGGGGCATTCTTCTTCTTTTTCTCAAAACAAAGCGGAAGTTTAAACGCTGTTTCGATCAAAGCCGGTCGCAATACATTTGTCTTTCGACACAGTATTGAAGAAATCGTATATTGATACGGTAGAGGAAATAAATCAGTATCTTTTTGAAGCCCAGAATTTTTCCAGGATTCGCAAATATGTCAGAGTGTAGACCTGTTTCGTGTCTACCCCTTCTCTCTTGATTATTTTATCCAACATTCCGTAACGGGCAAATATCGAACCTAAAAAGTCACTTGACTGCCAGGGTGTCACTTCAAGGCTCAGTTGTAGAACAATACATCGGTTATTTAGTGGTTGAAGGCCTTCTTTCCTTTTTACCCTCCAAGTTTCTCTTACTAGCTGGGGAATTTATATTTTCCAGCTGAATGGAATTTATATTTTCCAGTCCTTTTTCCAGTTCTGCAAATATGTCAGAGTGTAAACCTTGTCGTAAATTTTTCCTCATTGCATCTTCTCTCTTGACTTTTAGTATATTCGTTTGCAAATAAAAAGTCACAATTTATCATTTCAAGGCTCAGTAGCTGGACAATACACTGGTTGTTTAGTGGTTGAAGCCCTTTTTACCTTTTTTAGCCTCAAACTTCTCTGTAAAGATGGGGAATTGTTTCGTTTCTTTCATGCTGTTAGATTAAAAAAACTTTTTGTCCCTTCTAGGTTCTCTTGACCGAATCATCCAGGAACTTCAGCAGATGCAACTTGACGCAAGCACAGTCAAGAGCAGAACAGATCTATCATTGGGGCTGAGGAGTACTGCATCAGACAAGGGCTTCACGATATCTGACAATCAAGGATCAGGAAATTGCATGTTCTATGCCTTGTCAGAACAACTGGAAATTGTTAAAGGAATCAAAATCACACATGGCACATTAAGACAAACCTTGGTCCAGTACCTCAGGAGTAACCCAAAACTAGTAAGTTGATGTTAGTATGTCTAACAGAGTATGCCACGTGATATTATCCTAAGATTATGATAAAGGGGAAGTGTGTATACAGGTCAACACCACCAGAGCCTATCCCAGGGTGAAGTGACCAGCTTGTAGCCTGGTGGGAAGAGGAACTGAAAGGTTGAACTTTATTTTGTAAGATTCCGCACAATGGTGTTGGTTAGAGTTGAATCCTTTGCTACTGAATATAGTTTCCCTAGAAGCAAGCTACCCCTTTCCGTGGTTAGAATATTTCAGTTTTGAAGAAAGCTGCCTTTAAACCACCTTCAGATAACAGAATTCTAGTTACTCTCTTCATGATGAATCTTCCTGGTTTTTTCTTTTTGTTTGATTTTTGTTTCGTTTTTCCAGCTGTTTGCTAAGCGTTTGGAAAATACACGGACGTTTTGATAAACTTCTCAATGACAAAAGTTGTTTTATACAGTGAATTGCTAATTAAAGGTCGTCTCGAACCTTTGTGATAATGTTACTCCCTGAATCGTGCTTCACGCACTCAATTTTCTCCTAACAATCCTCCTTGTTTAAGTTTGCTTTAACTGATTTTTCTCACAGCCAGATGGAACAGACCTGTTTCACTTTGTCCGTGGACATCAAACATGGACTGAATACCTAACACACATGGAACAAGATGGCGCTTGGGGTGATCACGTGATTCTGTGTAGCGCAGCAAACTACTTTGAAACGTGCATTCGTGTGGTCAGCAGTCTACCCCATACCAATGATGTAATGATTTCGCCATATTGTCCAGTTGACGAAGGCAAACCACTTGTATTGGGACATATTCATGAGGTGCACTATGTCAGCCTTCAACCCGCTCAAGGTACGTGTGCAGCTCATTACATTACAGTTAGTAATTGTAGTTTTATAACAGTATACTACGTTTAATGTGTGACTCAGAATCATAAAATGATCTGGCTCTTAACTCCGAAATGACAGTAAATTCATGCTTTAACTTCAAGGCTTTTTTCTCCGTTTTCCTATTTATTATCTCTCTTTGCTCATTTAATACGGATCAAGTTGTGCTGTTCTTGGAAAGTAGAATTACGTGATGACATGATTGGTTTTCATAATTTCCTCTCCAGTACTATGTGAAGAAGTTTATAGAAATACAATAGAATCGAAAGGTAAGTTGACAACACTAATAAGAAAGAGTTTTCGTTGAATATTATGTACTTATTGACTGATTTGGACGGCCGAATGGGAAGGTATTTGGCTTTAAGTCATGAAGGTCCAAAGCGCAGCGATCAGGTCAGCGTGTCATGACCAAGAGAGGAAGAGCCAAAAAGGTGAAAGTAAAAAAGACTTCTACTTGTTCAATAAGTGCGGTTAAGATCTGGACCATAGTCTACATAGTGCAAAGCTGGACTGCTGTAGAGTCTGTCAACAGTCAATTGAAAGCAAAGGCTCAGTAATGAGATGCTGGGGAAAAAGGAACGTTTTACCTTGTATAATCAACAGTGCAGCAGGAGACTTAATTAGTCAGAGTTCGAAAATCAAACAAAACAAACAAAAAAAATGTCCGGCCCATGGAGTTGTAGGAGCACCACACCAATTCAAAGTAAGGTAGCAGTAAAATAAAGCTGCACGAAAGCATTACTTGCAAGGTTTATATGAGTTGTTCTTATTCCACTAAATAGGACATTGTGTAATGGGCATCTCTTTACCAACAATTTACAATTGCAATAGCAGAGGTTTGCATCAAAATTGTTGACCCATTTGTTATCTCTTTTTCTATGCAAGCTTACCCAATTAACCCCCCCTCCCCCCTTTTCCAAACAGTGATGTATTCTTAAATTCCCATAATCTTCAGCATTACAGTTATACTGTATGATTGAACAAAGTTTGCATCACTTTAGAAATACATGACATTTGTACTGGAAGGTTTGGTTATATTTTGAAAGGTTTATTTTAACAACTTGGCTGACATTGAAATTTAAGTTGAACTACAGTGCACTATAATTTGGTAGGGAATTGAGGAGGGATAAAGTTTATTACAAATCATTTTACAGTAAGGGATTATTGTAAGTTGTAATTTTTGCTTTCTAGTTTATTGGAATTTAAGAAGTTTATTGCAAATCATTTCACAGTTGTAGGAATTGCTGTTGTATTTTTGCTTTCTGTTTATTTGATTTTAATTAAGGAAGAATTAAGTTTATCACAAATCATTTCTTATCTTGGAATAGTTGTAACTGTAATTTTTGCTTTATTTTATTGGAAGTTATTAAGAATATAACAACATTTAGCTTATCATGTAGAATTGATGGACTGATATGATTTTAAAACGAGAGTTTAGGTTATGGGAATAAAACGTCATGGAAAGCAGGGACACCCTCTATAAAAAAAATGTGTTAAACCTGAATAGTCTGAATAGAAATCAGCTGTTTTATCGTCTTCTTGATTGGTGCAATATTGAAAAAGGTTTCTTTCTATCTGTTTAGCCTCTAAAAGACAAGACACAGGTTTCAGAACTCAGGAGGCCGGAAATGTAGATACGCCAACCGAACAACTAACAGTTGATTCAATAGTGACTCCAAGTGAGTACCAAAATAGCTAATGTTTCGCACGAGGGATTCATGTCAAGATTTATAGCTCTGCTTTCATCGGTTGTAATCCAAAGACATGTCTACATAAATTTGACTTTCTTTTACTTCCAATCAGGACGGATGGCCTGGTGTAATTTTTTTAAGTCAGGGGAAGTTTTTCTCCCATTTCACCAGGAAACAAACATAAATTGTAAAAAAACAGGGAGACTTGGAGCGTTTTTTTTGCTCGTTGTCAAAGCGAAGCCAAATTGTAAATGCCGTTCCTATAAAAGCACTTTTACGTACCGGCTTTTCAGAATGAAGTGGTCATCTGACACAGGTAGAGGAAAATACATTTGGGTAGAGGAAATAAATTTGGGCCAGTTTATTTCTATTAAATCTAACCCTAACCGCTGTGTTACGCAAGCAGTGGGCCATTCGTATTCTTTCTAAGAGGTTTCTTTTCATTAAATAATTGTCTTTCCACTGCAAGCTTTTGGCCCTCTTGACACTGTTCACAAAAATAGATATTCAGATAAAAGATTCAGCTTAGTTCAATATAGTTTAGAACGCAGCTTTGGTTTACAGTTTTTGTTAAACAACGGCTCTTTTCTCTCTTTAAATGACGGGCCCAAGGGTTCTTTTCCCAGTTACACAGTTTTCCCTGTGGTTCGTGGTTTCCAGTGATCTGTACTTCTTGTTACAATACACAGAGTTGTAATTATGGCATCTTGTTCTCTTTTTCCTTTCTCCTCTTTTTTTTTTTTTTTTTTTTTTTTTTTTTTTTTTGTCTTTAGCCACACAGACTACTCCCAAACCGAAGGAAGAGGAGAAGGATAGTGAAGAGGAAGACGAGGAACTGAGGGAGCCGGAAGACACAGACGAAGATGTTCAAACTCAAGACAAAACCATCATCTTCAAGTAAATACATAAATTATGTTACCCATGATCTTGCTTAATCATAATTACACGAATGATTGTGGAGACTTGCCCACTGATTGGTCAAGAATTACTTCAAATTTTGCCATTGTCAACCCACGAGAGGTGATTATTATAGCAAAGCAAACTGAAAATGGCCACCGTGCATTTTTTTTCCAATTTTTTGAAAAAGAAAACAAAAAAAAGTTCCTGTGATATTTATTCAAGAAATTAGACTAAAATAGCCATTATCCTCAGGCTTAGCTAGTAGAATTTAGTAAGTAGTGTTTAAGGACTTAACAACAAGACAGGCTCGTATCTTTATTTATATTGTGTTCCCACAACCACACAACGCTCAGCTACTCGCTTTGTCTATCACGGAATGAATAGATAGCAAGTAACGCAGCCAATCAGATTGGAGCATTTGCGATAGAACGCTTAGTATCGAATGATTGGACATTTTCCCGTCATCTTCGACGAAGAGTTGCTCTACGATTGATCGTTAGTTCAGTTTTGTTTCACCGAAGTCATTCTTAATTCTTCCACTATACGACGAAAAGTACTTTTTAAAGAAAGCCTCGTCATCTATTCTATCATATTGGTGTTCAATAAACTCAGTCACAAGATTACCGCAATATATATATCTTATTAACCAAGCGCGAGGGCCGTACTGGGAGAATATCGGCCCGAGGTCTTGACAGTACGGACCGAGCGCAGCGAGGTCCGTACAAAAAAGAGCGAGGGCCGATATTCTTTCGGTACGGTCCCGAGCAAGTTTGGTTAATAAGATATTTATTATACGACTGAAGTTCAAAGGGACACAAGTGCGGTATCATTCGGGACCATTCGGGACAGTGCCCGGTCCAATACTAAGAGAATATTGACCGGAAATAGAGCAGTTTGATTGGTTGATTTTAGTTATTGGCCCTCTGACTGCCCGAGTCGTGTAATAAACCTAGTTATTATCGTATATCCCACAGAGATACTGTAACAGTACAAGGTGGTCATTGGGACGTGAGAAAGGCTGTATCTCACCTGCTATATCCGCCTGGTTTTGTTGCTGAGGACACTACGCTGACCCTTTTCAGATGGAAACCCTCCCTGTGTTCACCTCCGCTTCAGCCAAACGAAGCTGTAGTAAGCAATGTTCTTGAACTATCGGCAGAAGGCGTTGAAGGTCTTCAGTTCAACAAAGAAGTCACTGTGGGAATCTCGCACAGTGGACCAGACCTGCGAGGATATGAAGTAGTGATAAAGATCTTAATAGACGCAGAAAGAAATGAATGGAAGGACGTTGAACAAACAGTTGACTTTCGATCTGTATCAGGTAGAGGCTGGTTTTTAACGTCGATTCATTACGCATTAGTCTCATTTGATATGAAAATGTAGCTTGTTCCTTTCTTAACTAGCCTTTTCCCAGAATTTCTGTGTCCATGTTTCAGTGTTTTTGCGGTGGCAAAAGTCATCTTTATCCACGCAAGATGATGTTAACTCTTTCAAAGGGTAACGTATGGGCGTTGAAATCAATAACAGCAAAACAACAAAAGCGACGACAACAACAATACTCTACCAAGTGTTTTCCTTTCTTTTTTGCATTTTTGATTCTTGTATTGTAACTTAAATTTTATAATGATACGATTCAGCTATTACGTTATTTTCATATCTTGTACAAAACTAACATTACTGATACAGCAAAAAGCATAAAACAAGAATATCAGTTAAGCATACCTTACTAGATAAGGGTTCCGACCTATCAAGTTACAAATAAAATCAAACGAGCCAAACATGACAACGTTTCAAGGCTTTAACAGGTGAAGTGATCCTCTTTTTTAACAGTGAAAACTTTATTTCATAAACTGGTTCTAAATTTTCTTTGGTGTCTTTCTTTCAGATCTGCAAATGGCTTATCGCGATGATTTTCCTGACTATGCTCTTCCTGTTGCTGAGACAAAGATTACACAGTGTTCCACATTTGCAGTGGTTTGCCGTCTTAAGGCCCACAAGTTCACCATAACCTCAGAACCGTCCACCTTTTCGTTACCAGACTTTCCATTGGTCAAAGTGTTCTTCCCGTCAAATGCAGTTTCCGTCACAGAAGAATACCAAGTGACAGTCACAGTAAGTATATGATGGGCAGCATTAAACAATTTCGGTCTGTACCATTCCCGAACTATTCTTGGACTGGTTCGTTGAATCAGAGAGCACAATCGTTGCTATGGTTCAACAACAAACAACAACAACAAGCCTTTATTTCATCTCGTCTTTAAAATAGCCAAAAAAACATGCTAATATATCCGGTTGCTGGTGTTGATTCTTTTTTCCGGTCAGGCAGTCGCTTCTATCGATCAGTCTGTAATGTTAGACTTAATTGCGTGATATCTAATTTTACTGCATAACACCCACGAGATGTCAGGTAAGCTTTCGCGCGAAAACTTGATATCTTCACACTTGATATTAACACCGTTACTATGGTTATGTAACATATCGCACCTTTCGTAGCAAAAGTGAAATGGTTTGGTTTTTCATTGGTGTTCCTACATTAAATGAAATATTACAAGGCCGCTTGGAGATACGAAGTTTCTCTTCTCGTGTTGAAAAATATTTCAACACTCGAAGAGACGTTTCGTATCTTTGCGCGGCCATGTGATGTACTCTATATTTTACCGCCTTACTATCGCTTTTTGTTAGGTATTCTAGTAACCCGGCATAATATTGGAAAGATACTTCTCCAAGCCAGATTTACTTTGCCACTTGTGATAGTTTTCTTTACTTTTCGTGTTTCTACATTACTTTTGAATCTTAACGCCCTAGATCATTTTATTATGTTGCTACGTAAACTCTCATGCAGGACAGACGGTTTTGTCCAGATAATTCACGTTCCCTTTACAGCGTGTGCAAACTTTAATTTTGCCTTTCTTGTAACCAGTCTTAAAAAAATACATGTAGATGTTACGCTGCCGCTGCCCACAATTTACTGTTGAGCCGCTTCCTCGCCCATTCATCGACTAACTTTCTGTAAGAAGGGGGTAGGGTTCTAAAGAAATGGTGGTGCTGCTTCGGTGGGTGTAACAAGGTAATTTTAGTTTTTATCAACTGAATTGATATTGTAAATTGGCACCGTAAGAAGTTTCAGTAAAGAGTAAAGAGTAACCTTCTGGCTTGGAGAAGTTTCTTACCACAATCACAACTACTGAAATACCTTACTAAAGACCACACCGAGGCAGTAACCTTCACCGTCAAGAAAAAATTTTTTTTACTCCACCACTTGTAGATACAAGAATTTCGCAGAAGAGAGTTAAGAAACAAGGAGATGTTGGCCGGCCCGATATTAAGTATTCAGTGCAGCAAGGAGGTCAAATTTCAGGAACCAGTCACTGTACAGCTACCGCTATCCTTGAGAGACACTGAGCAGGGCGCTCAATCATTGGGTATCCCTGATCTGTCATTAGCCCGTGCTCGAGTCTTGTTTTTACCATCTGATGGAACCCAACTAGATTGGACTGAAATTACCGCTGATTCCTCTCCATGGCTGGATGGCACTGTCATTAAATTCAGTGTGAAGCACTTCTCGAGGTATGCCCAATTAACCATCTGCTTTTAAATTTTCACAAGACTTTGATAAGTGACGTAAGTCTCCAGGGTAGCGATACTACTACTAATAAATAAATATTAATAAAAATAATAAATAATTTAGCAATGGACATTCCACTGGGTGGCTCTTCCTTGTCCACTGTTTTCAGATCGAATTGGAATTTGGAATGTTGGTTTTTGCGGAGGGAGGAAAACCGGAGAACCCAGAGAAAAACCCTCGGAGCAAGGACGAGAACCAACAACAAACTCAACCCACATGTGACGCCAGGTCCGGGAATCGAACCCGGGCCACAGTGGTGGGAGACGAGTGCTCTCACCACTGCGCGATCCTTGCTCCCCAACTGGAAAAAACCTCATCGAAATCGAAACGAAAAGAACTCAAAGCAAAAATAAACAAAGGCAATCAGAGCAGATCCGATTATAATTAGAAACACAAGGTCAGCGATGGTACAACTGGTGTTTTTTGAGAGTGTGGCTCATTTTCCCGCAAGCATCCGTATCTTGATCTTATTTGACTTACTACAGTAGCTATAAGGCATCACACGAATCTATGTTAGAGTTTTTATCACCATCGCAGCTGCGTATATTCGTCCCATTCGTCAGTTAAGGGAAGACATTTTGTTCGCATATGGACAGGTCTACTAATTATTCACCTATTGTATGACCACAAGCTTTACTTTGCTTTTACTTCTGTTATATTTCTTTATTCCGTCTATCGTATTTACTATTTCTATTGTTATTGTTATTAGTAACATTATAATTATCATTCATTATCGTATACGTTTTGAATTGCGAGGAGGTGAATTTATTTCGTCAGCCACAATGAAGACACTAACGGACAGGTCATTCTTTCTCGCCAGGCGAGAGAAGGGGGAGGGGAGGGGAAGGGAGGGGGATCCGGTCCATTTTTGTTGTGTCACAGTAAAATCTACTTGATTCTGTCATAACGCTATGTACTCCTTATGTGATTCCCCCCCCCCAACTCCTCCGCTCCATCTCCCCTCCTCCATCTCCCCCAACCCCCTCCCCCTTTCTCCCTTCAGGCGAAGAATTATGATTGACCTCATATTGTTGCTTCGTTGCAGACTTTGGGGCTGGATAGATTGGTGCGTTAAACCCGTCATGTCACCAATTATTGAATTAGCGCGTAACTTTAACACAGAAGATGTACCCCAAGTGGCCGTTTTTACAGCTTGTCTACCAGCAGATACAGAGTTAGGTTCTGCAAGATTGTTGAATGTGTTTTGCAGTTCAAGTAACGCGACAAGGAAGCACATTAAAGATGAAGAGAGATTGTTGTTAGCAGAAGAAAGTGCTTGGGACAACATGGTACCACGCAAAAGGCTTACGTGTTTCTTTCAGGGAGTGTGGTTCATCCGGCCGAGGTTGCGGATTTGGAAAACTTTTTTGTCAGGTAACACTTTAGGGAAGATTTGCGTGGAACTTGAGCATCTGGTTTGAAATGAAATAATAAAAAAAAGAGATGGATGGGAAAGTGAACTGCTTATTACCACCATGGTGGTTAACATAACATAACATAACATAACATAACATAACATAACATCAACTTTATTTCAACATTTCAACACGATAAGTGTTTAAAGATTCGCGCTTATGGGGTCGTGCATTTAAATTAGTCCTAAAAATTGGTTAGCCAATCAGTCCTTTTGTTAGGTGAAACGAAACTGAATCGGAACGTTCAAATTGATCTGGACGAGTGGCTGTTAGTCCATCAGATGTTAGGGATTTAAGATGCAGCATATAAAGCATGTTGAAGACGATATCAAGCTTCTCTCTTATGTCCAAGTTGTGGAGTGCTAACTGCCTCCCGATTAGCTCAATGAATAGAGCGCTAGACATTGTGCGGAGGGTCGAGGGTTCGAGCCCCGGCCGGACCAACACTCAAGGTCTAAGTTACTCTTACGTTACGGTGGAGCATCACTGATGTTCGATTCGCGACGGCCATATAAAAAACGCAAGACTTCAGCGATAGTACAGCTTTATTGAAGCCGTTATTTGTCCGTCAATTACCGCTCAAAATTTTCCGCAGCTTTTTATCCACTTACCTCCCAAAAAAAACTTAGGAAAATCAGCTTTTTATTGCTCTAAGAGAGGACTTTCCTTAAATCCTCCTCATATGTCAAGAAATTGTCTCATTTCCTTACAGGTTTGAAAAGGACGATTCTATAAAGAGGAATTTAAGGGTGCATGTTGTCGACAAAGGATGGCTAAAAATAGAGTTCTACAAGAGCAGAGAAAAGAGGCCAGACAATAAACTGTGCCAACTAGAAATGGATCTCCCCCCTCGAAAAATAGACATTGAGGTAAAGAACAACGTTTGAAAGACGTAGCTCAATTCACAATTCCTCCCACAGATCTTTCACTAGCGATACTTTTATCTCCAGATCGATCGGCTTTCCAATTTCGAATTTGGCTGCTTGAAACGTTCGCGGCCCGGTTGCCGATCGCACAGTATGTTGGGTAACAAAAATAAGCCCGGCGAGGGTAGCCAGCGGCCTGCAGTCCAAAAACAAACCCGTTAGCTCCCCTGGTCCCCTCGAGAGGTTTTGTCAAGACCGCATTGTTTTGATCGACCAATCAACATCGAATGGAAATGTGTTTATTAATTTAAATTTTACTTTGCTTTGGTAACGATGTTTTGATCGTTGCTTTGATCTCGTGAATACAGGATGGATCGTCATTGTTGATCTAATCCTCGAATTCGAATTCGCCGAAGTCATTATTTTTTTTGTTCCTGTTCTTTTTAACCTGATGACTTCATCGCTGGCATGGAAGGCATGGTAAGCTTTTAAAAATATAACTAACGAGGAAGACTAACTGCGATACCTTCGAATTCTATCACAGATACAATAAAATATTACGAATACAAGTACAATATGAACATATTTTGTTGTAGGTTGCTTCGGAACTTTGAACACTGTGAGGGATGTCTCTTTCGAGTCAACGACATAATTTCTGATGCAGAGCAAGTGAAAGAAAATTTTTCCCGCCCTCCTAACTCGACATTTTTCGGTCACTTAATAAAGCAAATATGGGGAAGCAGAGTAAACCTAGTAAAACGAGGCTCGCACAAACAGAGGCGGGTGAAGTACAATGAAAATCTGCAGCGAAAATCGCCCTGTAACACCAGTTTGGTTGACCTTGGCTACCCTCGCCGGGCTTATTTTTGTTACCCAACAAGTCCTGGAATAATCAATCTGAGCCTGGAGAAGTCCTGGAAAAATCCTTGAAATTTGTTTGAAAAAAGGGTATGAACCCTGAGTAAAGAAATTAGAATTTCCATGAATTTTTGTTTTTTGACAATCCTTTCTGGAGCTAACTGTGTTTGCCCTATTGATGAGGTACTCACCTCTCTCCACTATGCCCTGGTTTAATTGACTCCTAATCCTTGTGTCACAAGTAGCTTAACCCTTTTTATAACCCCTAAGAGGGACTAACATCTAATTTCTCCTTACAACATCACCCCTGAGTCTCACATTAAGGTCAGGAGAATATAGGAAATGATCATCAACTAAAGAAGCTCTTGATTGTTAATTAAATTCTCTTAGTCAGCACCTTAAGAAATGTTTAGAGAAAAGTATGGAGAATATGCATACTGATGTCAGGGGATGACGTGTTAAGTTTGTTGTTGGCTCATTTCCTCGACTAAGGCTGGAGGTTGAGTAATTTTTCTTTGGTTTCTTCGCAAGGTTGTGGTTTTCTTCCTTTACAAGAGCCTGTACTTTCTAAACAAATTCAACCTGAAGTAGGAAGGTCTTTTTTGGGAACATGTTATGTCTTACATGCTGAAGAAACCATTAAGATGGTTTTTTTTGTTTTTTTGTTACAGGATTCTGATCCATCTAGTGAAGTTTGTACATCACAAAAATCTTTACAACAAAAAAATTATGGTAAGACAGACTGAATTCACTGCTTTAAGTTTTTTGCCATGTTAGCTTACCTCCGGCCTTGAACACTGATTGATATAATTGGACCATTACACGCTTCTGGTTGGAATCATTGTTCTTTGCTTACAGTGTGATTGATTGATTTTGTACAGAGATCCCAGTAAAAAGACCGTATCAGTAGTGGTTCTATAGAAATTATTTCTTTTTTCTTTTTGTAGTAAAACAAGGCACACCAACAGATAATGAATTGGAACAATTAGCCTCCCAAATTGGTAAAAAGTGGATAAAGCTTGGGCGTCGCCTCGACGTCGAGGATGCAAAGCTAGAGGATATAGGACAAAGACTAGAGGGTCTGGACGAGAGAGCATATGACATGTTAAAACACTGGAAACAGAAGAAAGGTTGCATAGCAACTTTCCAAGTTTTGAATGCTGCATTACAGGACGAACTTGTACAGCGCAAAGACCTAGCTGAAAATTTTTGTTACCACCAAGGTAATTATTTTCAAGAATGTCGCTTTGTTCAAAATTGTTGTTATGAGTTATTTTAAATTACTATTTTTATTGCCTGGCATGGAGTCGCTTAGGAAGCAGTCTCAGAAATTTCCATAATTATGTGCCCACTGAGAGCTGCATAAATTATCTTCAACTTGGCAACCAGTGCTAGTGCGTATGAGTAATAAGATGTTACTTCCTGATTTAACTTCCAGGTAAGCTAACTATTTCGTAGCGTAACAAAACGTAAATTATTGTAACGTACCGTCACGTTATCAGTCTCTAGAAGAAGGCAGTACCTCAAAACTAGCCCAGATCGCCTCAATCCGACTACAAGGCTTAATATCAAGAGACATTAATCTATATCATGTCTCTTGGCTCTAAACAAAAAATTAGGAATGTATGAACATGTTTTTATGGAAAACTTGAAACTGCAAAAAACTGACTCCACTATTATACATTGTGGCCAAAAATTCAAAGAAAAAAAGTTAGAAAACAGTTATGTTAGGTAAACACGAGAAGGAAGGATAAGAATAAGGATAGTTGGTATCAAGCCGGACAAACCAGTTGGCGATCTTGAATTCTGACCAAGGAGCTGAGCTTAGGACCATCAAGAACAGTCTCGGCTATCGGCCAGAGCAGCTAGGAGTTCAAACCTGGGTATCACTTAACATCCAGAGCCCCTAGAACTATTTTCTAAGTGTTATTTTTCAGTTGTGGTACCTTTTGGTACGTTTAGTTTGTCCCTCTTAATTAATCAGGGTCGTTAAAAAGATTTCAGTTGAGTAGCTTGACTGTGAACAATGATACAAAGTACGCGGCACAATGTTATGCCGCTAGGCTGTGAATTTAGCCACATGCATTCGGAGTAGCCGGCTTGTTTTTCAGAGTAGACAGTAAAATGCGCCGCGTGTCGGGCTTTTTTAACAACCCTGCACTGTACATAAAGACCACATCCTCCCTTCATAATCGAGAAAGGCATAGTTCAAGTTCAAGTTCAAGTTCAGGTTCATTTATTTGTTTAAGCAGGTTGATTAATTGGCAGCTGTAATAGCTGATGTGGACCTGCTGTCCTAACCCACCCATCCCACCCCAGGGGAGGACATCCATCACACAGTAATCTCGTGTGTGGGAAATTAACGTCTCCTACCCCCAACCCTGCAGGAGACGGAACCTCCATTTATTCGTCCCTATCCGAGAACACTGGAATATCTAACCATTTCTTGATGTTATAGAAAGGTAGCAAATTCTTCTCAATTATTTTAAGACCTTGAGTGTTGGTCCGGCAAAAGTATCAATAACACACGGCAATTGACTTCTCCAAAGAACTTCACACAGGTTATAAGACGATCCAGCAGTTGCTCCTCTTCTTAACTTTCAATCTAAGGCCAGCGCTTTGTGAAAATGGTACTTTTGATAATATTTTGTGCTAGTGAGACATATATTATTATTCACATCTCTGATTTCTTGTCTTAGAATCCAAAGACATTTAGGAACAAAGTGACACTTTTCAGAAGAATAAATGTACAGATAAAAGATTCAGCTAAATTCACTATATTTTAGAACGCGGTTTTGTTGAACAACTTCTGAACTTTGTTTGAATTACTGGCCCTACGGTTTTTTTTCCAGTTACACAGATATGTTAGAGTGCAGACCTTGGCGTAAATTGTTCTTTACTTCTTCTTCTCTTTTGGTTATTGGTGTGATGGTTCGCACATAAAAAGTCTCTTGCAGTTTATCTCTTCAATGCTCAGTTGTTGAACAAAACATCGGTTGTTTGGTCGTCGAAGGTCTTCTTTGCCTTTTTACCCTCCAAGTTACTCATACTTGTTTAAGAATTGTTATTTTCCAGCTGACAATTGTTACGCTTCTTTCATGCTGTCAGATTAAAAAAACTTTTTGTCCCTTCTAGGTTCTCATGACCGAATCATCCGGGAACTTCAGCAGATGCAACTTGATGCAAGCAAAGTCAAGAGCAGAACAGATCTATCATCGGGGCTGAGGACTACTGCATCAGACAAGGGCTTCACGATATCTGACAATCAAGGATTAGGAAATTGCATGTTCTATGCCTTGTCAGAACAACTGGAAATTGTTAAAGGAATCAAAATCCCACCTGGCAGATTAAGACAAACCTTGGTTCAGCACCTTAGAAGTAACCCCAAACTAGTAAGTTGATGTTGGTATTTCTAACATAGTTACTTACGGTTCTTTTTGAGGTTAAGTGTGTATACGGGTCAACACCACCAGAGCCTATCCCAGTGTTTGCAGCATAACTTTATTATTTAAGAAGCCTCACAATGATGTTGGTTACAATTGAATTCATTTGTTACTTAATGTGGGCCTCCGAATTAGCAGACTTTTACGGTTTTAGTCATTTGAATATTTTGGTTTAAAAAATGCCCTCTCTTAAACATCTATCAGATAACACTAAACAAAACTCCAGTTTTTCTCTTAATGATGGATCTTTCCTGTTGTTTTTCTGCTGTTTGCGAATCGTTGCTGTTCTACAATAAATGCTAATTAAAGGTTGTCTCGTACCATTCTTAAAAAAATTACTCCATGACTCGTACTCCGCGCGCTCAAGTTCCTATCAACAATCCTCTTTAAGTTTGTTTCTTTAACTGATTTTCTTACAGCCGGATGGAACAGATTTGTTTCACTTTGTCCCTGGACATAAAACATGGACTGAATACTTAACACACATGGAACAAGATGGCGCTTGGGGTGATCACGTGATTCTGTGTGCCGCAGCAAACTACTATAAAACGTGCATTCGTGTGGTCAGCAGTCTACCCCATAGCAATGATGTAATGATTACGCCATATTGTCCAGTTGACGAAAGCAAAGCACTTGTGCTGGGACATATTCATGAGGTGCACTATGTCAGCCTTAAACTCGCTCAAGGTACAGCTCATTACATTAGATAGAGATAGCTTTATCAAGGAGTAAAATCATTGCAGTCCCCGGGCCGGCTGAAATGTGACTTACTTTACAATGGAACTAAACGTCATCTATAAATTATGATAAACTACTTAAAAAGAAGAAAACCGTAAAATGTTACGTAAAATTTGTTACCACCAAGGTAATTATTTTCAAGAATGTTGCTTAGTTCAAAATTGTTGTTATGAATTATTTTAAATTACTATTTTTATTGCCTGGCATGGAGTCGCTTAGGAAGCAGTCTCAGAAATTTCCATAATTATGCGCTCACTGAGGGCTGCATAAATTATCTTTAACTTGGCAACCAGTGTTAGTGCGTATGAGTAATAAGATGTTACTTCCTGATTTAACGTCTAGGTATGCTAACGATTTCGTAGCGTAACGAAACGTAAATTATTGCAACGTACCGTCACGTTATCAGTCTCTAGAAGAAGGCAGTACCTCAAAACTAGCCCAGATCGTCTCAATCCGACTACAAGGCTTAATATCAAGGGAAAGTAATCTATTTCATGTCTCTTGGCTCTAAGCAAAAAATTAGGAATGTATGAACATGTTTTTATGGAAAACTTGGAACCGCAAAAATCTGACTCCACTATTAGGGAAGGATCAATAACTGGTGCCTCTTATTTTTATACATTGTGGCCAAAAATTCAAAGAAAAAAAGTTAGAAAACAGTTATGTTAGGTAAACATGAGAAGGAAGGATAAGAATAAGGATAGATGGGAAGAAACTGGACAAACCAGTTGGCGATCTTGAATTCTGACCAAGGAGCTGAGCTTAGGACCATCAAGAACAGTCTCGGCTATCGGCCAGAGCAGCTAGGAGTTCAAACCTGGGTATCACTTAACATCCAGAGCCTCTAGAACTATTTTCTAAGGGTTATTTTTCAGTTGTGGTACCTTTTGGTACGTTTAGTTTGTCCCTCTTAATTAATCAGGGTCGTTAAAAAGATTTCAGTTGAGTAGCTTGACTGTGAACAATGATACAAAGTACGCGGCACAATGTTATGCCGCTAGGCTGTGAATTTAGCCACATGCATTCGGAGTAGCCGGCTTGTTTTTCAGAGTAGACAGTAAAATGCGCCGCGTGTCGGGCTTTTTTGACAACCCTGCACTGTACATAAAGACCACATCCTCCCTTCATAATTGAGAAAGGCATAAACTTTGAACATGCACGAAGCGCGGGAAACTTTGAACATGCACCAAGCACGAGAAACTTTGAACATGCACCAAGCGCGGGAAACTTTGAACATGCATCAAGCGCGGGAAACTTTGAACATGCACCAAGCGCGGGAAACTTTGAACATGCACCAAGCACGAGAAACTTTGAACATGCACCAAGCGCGGGAAACTTTGAACATGCACCAAACACCAGAAACTTTGAACATGCGCCAAGTGCGGGAAACTTTGAACATGCACCAAACACGAGAAACTTTAAACATGCACCAAGTGCGGGAAACTTTGAACATGCACCAAGCGCGGGAAACTTTGAATATGCATCAAACGCGGTAAACTTTGAACCTGCACCAAGCGCGGGAAAATGCAACTTCCATCGAGTACGAGGACATGCGCGTTACTTTAGTGGCCAAGTCATTGATTGACTGTGGGGCCCTAAAGGAAAAAAAGACAGAAACCACTGTGAAAGAAGTGTTTTATTACCGTGTTATTATCGTGCTTCTCGTAGGTCATACAGAAAAGAGAAGAATCGAAGACGACAGTTTCCCATGTCAGGAAGAAGAGACTTCTAAAAGGCAAAAAACAGATTAGTGTTCTGGAATAAATATGGTAAAGAAATCTTTTTTCACAAAATGATGTTAACCGTATTTGTGCTGATATCAAAAGTAAATTAGTTCATTTAATTTCCTGAATCTCGCGACTGAAAGAAATATTTGGTGTTACATGTTCGTGTCGTACCATTCAAATGTAATTGGCCAACTTAAAATGACGTGATAAATCACTTTGTTGTTGGCTTTGTTAATTTACTCAGCACAACGATATCACCCTCTCCACTTAGTAACGACTGGTATTTTTTTGTAATTTCATGATCTGGTCAGGTGTGAATGCCAAATCCTCATTAGGATAGCATTTGTTTTGCTATTTACTTATGGCAGAGAGGCATGGTAACCAGTTGATCTAATACACTAACCTCTTCTCTCCTTTCTGTCCAGCTGTCAAGCGTGTAACCACTTAAAGTACTCTTCACGTAGAGCCTACTATCCTAGAAATAGAGCAGTACAGCGGTCCAGTCCAGTAGCCTAGCGGTCCAGTCCAGAAGTCTAGCGGTCCAGTCCAGCAGTCTAGCGATCCCCAACCAGAAGAGAATGCGCTTGGCGATCATCGTGGACGAGTGAGAAGTGATCTCCAAGACCAAAACATCATGGCAAAGGAATTGATATAAAAATGAAAGTAAAATGAATGAAAGAGAAAACTGAATTAATTTATTCGATAGATAGAATCACTGATTGTGAAGGAGGCCATCTGTTAAAAAAAAGCGCTTTTAAGTAAGAGTTCAAGTCTTAAGTATTTAGGCTTGCAGTTCAGTTTTGTATAGACTACGTTACACACGGCCAGCAAACTTTATAAGGTTGAAATTATAGGAAAGTGTTAACAAATTTTCTCTCCTAAATTCGATTTATTGTCACTTAATTTGGGCGATTGAAAGCGATTTCAAGTTTCTGGGATAAAATTCTCATCCGCTGATCATAAATCCATCAAAAAATACAAAGAGGAGAGGACGCTCTCGGATAGTAAGTAAAATTGTCGTAAGTGCTCCTAGTATCGACAATTTTCGTTAGTGTTGTACTCAACTGATGATGTAAATATGTAATAAAGACGATAAGTAATTTGTTAAGTTATATCTGATATATCTTTTTTTTGGTTACCACAAAGAAAGGTATATACTACGGAGGGGTGTTTCAGAAAGAGGAAATGTATTTAGGGCCTGATTTCATTTCATCATTAACCTATTAATCTCCTACTCAGTCGTTTCTTCCACAATTAAGGGATTTATCTGATTCCCCTGAATAAATTACCGTTCCCAGACTGGACATCTCACAGAACAATCTAACCACCATCCCTGATACTATTGGGGAGATGATGGAACTGGAGGGACTGGGGCTGAGTTAAAAGCAGTTGACTGTGTTGAGTCCTGCTATAAAACAGCTGAAGAAACTCATTTTTTTTGTATGTGAGAGGGAATCCTTTTACAGTTGAAGAAATGAGAAGTGTTATGGAGCTAAAGGATAAGATTGACAGAGTATATTCATTTGTCCCACGTGAGTAAAGGAAATTCCTCTTCACATTTATGTTGTGCACTTACTAAATTGGTTCCAATAGTTGGGTCTGCAAAATCTGTGAGCTGGCAAGCGGTGCGAGCCATGCGAGCCATTTTTGCGAGTATTTTTTCATTGATTGGTCCAGGGTCCAGCTAGGAGGTCGTGGATCATTTCGCGCCTATCACTCAACTGTCACTATAAACCACCCACCCGCCATTTTGAAAGTGTAGATGATCCTGGGGACGAGTGTAAACGGTACAACCTCGCTCCCAGGGTACTCTCTCTTTGCCTGGAAAATTAGTTTTAAATTTAGCTACAAAAGTGTTTAATAATGAAATATTCCCAGAAAAAAATCTTATACTCGCTTTGGTTGCCAGAACTATTGCTGGTGCGTCAAATATGAAAAATGCTCTAAACATCTGTACATCGTCCCAAGTGTTGCATCATAGTAATGGCTGTATGTCCAGAGTTGGACGAATTATTTTCTTCGTTTCATATTTTTGTTATTCAGAGAAAATTTTATGTATTCAAATTGCTCAAGATCTGCAAAAAATAAAAACAATGTGAAAAAAATTAATTAAGGTTCAAGACTTAAGTAAAAAAATTTTCTGAGGAAAACGTATGGCTCCACCACCCTACCACGACTGAATGGTATCCATTGACTCCTCTCATTCAGTGATATCAACGAGGAAAATCATTCAAGAGAAAAGAGAATAGTAGTTCCAGTATAACTCCGTGTATTGGCATCAAGAATGGTGAGCAAATCACGTAATTTTAACAGTTTCACACTTTAGTGAATCAGACTTATCAAAATTCTATCAAATAAAAATTCTTAACATTTTGACTGTGGTTCACATGACTCGCGGGCTCGCACCTTGGCTTGCAGGGCTCGCCGGCTCACAGGTTTATAAAACTCCTAATGGTTGAATTGCGAGTGGTTATAGTGCTTGTTATGATAATTGCAGGCAGCTGACAACAGTTTCATAATAAAGCCTGAGAAGAATATGAAGTGAATACTGTCACAGCTATACTCGGGGGTGGAAGCGGAATAATTGGATCTCACTTATTCATTATTCCGATCCTGATGAGCTCAACTCATTCTTCGCCACTACAGCAGAGAGAACCTTAGGGAAATCTTCAGGGGACTCTGTCGATGACCTATTATATCTGGTAAATTCACTGGGTGATGTTAGCGACTCCGTCCCTTAGGGAACCGAACCTTAGGGAAATCTTCACGGGACTCTGTCGATGACCTATTATATCTGGTAAATTCACTGGGTGATGTTAGCGACTCCGCCCCTTAGGGAACCGAACCTTAGGGAAATCTTCAGGGGACTCTGCCGATGACCTATTATATCTGGTAAATTCACTGGGTGATGTTAGCGACTCCGCCCCTTAGGGAACCGAACCTTAGGGAAATCTTCACGGGACTCTGCCGATGACCTATTATATCTGGTAAATTCACTGGGTGATGTTAGCGACTCCGTCCCTTTCAAGCTACGCGAGGTAACCCATGTAGAGGCCTTACGTGAAATCAAATTACTAAGAACGGACAGTTTCAACAGGTCCAGATAATATCCCAGTGAATTTTTTGAAACCAGTTGCGGAGCTGTTAGCAGGTCCCCTCACACATATAATTAACTGCTGTATCAGAAATAATTATTTCCCTATTGACTGGAAGGTGCCGCGAATCTCACTAATACCAAAGATAGATCAACCAATGGCTAAACATGACTATCGACCTGTATCCATCCTCCCAGCCCAGTCCAAAATCTTTGAAAGGCTGGTAGCATATCAGACAATTGGATTTATTGAAGAAAGAACACTTTTTGGTGAAAACATCTCAGGATTTAGAAAGAATCACCCAACGGCCACGAAATTACTGGAGATTGGAGACGATATTACGTGCAATGCGTCGCGGCAAAATAACTCTCATGATTCTTGCAGACTACTCGAAAGCTTTTGACACTGTGAACTTCAAGTCAGTTATTTATAAAATGCACTCAATGGGTCTTTCAAAGGATTTTCTAACCTGGATTACCTCCTATCTTACGGGCAGGCAACAGTATGTAATGATAGATGACAAGTGTTCTCAGCGGTTGGAAACGTACTTCGGCGTCCCTCAAGGATCGATCTTAGGACCGTTAATTTTCAATATCTATGTAGGAGACCTCCAGAAAAAGTTAAGTTGTAAATGCTTTCAATATGGGGATGATACCACGTTGCTTCACCACTCGAAGCCGCATGAAATAGAGGCGTGCATAAAGGATGCTAATCAGACAATAAGAGGCCTAAGCAGTTACTCTGAATCGTCCAATCTGGCGTTGAATTCAGACAAAACAAAATGGATGCTTTTCTCTACAAGACAATTGGCGCGCGCACACTCTTTAAATGGTTTTTCTGCAGATGTATACTGCTGTGACACTAACTTGAGAAAGTCTCAAGCACCAAGCTTTTGGGAGTTTATCTGGATCAGGAACTAACATGGCAAGAACACATAACGAATCTGTTGTCATCGTGTTACGGTGCTTTAGCAGTACTACGGAAACTAAAAAACTTCGCACCATACCACATAAGAAAACCACTGGTGGAAAGTCTTATACTCTCTAAACTGAATTATTGCAACGTTGTGTTTAGTCCTCTCCCAGAGTACCAGACCAAACGCCTTCAAAGAGTACAGAACACGTGTGCGGGTTTTGTGTTAACTAAATTTGCTGGACTCCAGGATGTTAGAAAGCTAGGTTGGCTCACAATCAAAGAGCGTTTAGAATTTAATATAGCTAAGCTAGCGCACAAGTCATTATACAATAAGGACTTTCCACTAAAACTCAAGCAACACGTCGTAAATAGATATAGTCTTAGGTCATTAGCTGCACCAAAATTAGAACTTGCCAACAAAATTGAGAAGAACACTCTACAAGATCAAGCTGCAGAAGCTTTCAATAAGCTTCCTGCGGAGCTAAGGAATTGCAGTGACCATGCACTTTTTTGTATAAATCTTAAGAGACAGATACTGACATGCAATGGATAATCTAGTATAGTTTTTATTATTCACTATTTTATTAATTTTGATTTATTGTAAGTATTATGCATATAGTTAGTTTTTATATTAGTAGCGAAGAGCCACTATGTGGAAGTATACTAATAAAGGTCATTATTATTCCTTTCATTTTTTTCGAGGTTATTCATCATTCATTTTAACTTTTTCTCGTTGTTCATTATTCCGTATTAGAGTTTTTTAGGGAGTTTCTAATTCGCCTTATTGTGAATGGATGATTTCAATTCAATTAAAATATGATTTAAATCCATCAGCGTCATGTTCAATCTAATTACCGTATTTATTTACTTAACTCCAGCCTAAGGTTTATTTAGATATCAGCCTTATAGGCGTGGCATTTATTTTTACATACTGTACACTGAACAAAAATGTACACTAAACATCTACATTATAGGGACTTTAAGCAGTGACGACGAAAAGCTCTTACGATGGCGTTCGACACTTACCTTTTTCCCTAGTCCTATTCACTTTGCGCAAATTATTGGTAGATATCTAAGCATCATAATGTTTGATATTCTTATTTTCGATCATGGGATTGAGTCTTTCGTCTCTATAACGTAACCTAAAAAACACTGGAATTTTAATTGATAACGTATTTAAGATCAAAACAACATAGTTATTCAACAATATAATAGTGCGAGTTCTTGGTAGATTGGGTGGTAAATAGCCGAGAACCACATTTTACTGATTCTTTCCGACGTGGAAATATTGTCACTCAACTTTCTCAAAATTATATTTAGCTTTTAAAAATAACACAACGAAAGAAATAACTTTGAGATCCTAGAATACTTACACCAATGAATACGTGTGTTGCGTTAAGCAAAGTATTAACTTAACTTAGGTTCAAACGTGTTGCAGTGCGTCCAGATCTCGTATTACAAGCTACACGTCTGCAGAGTCGTCTTTTACAGCTAAATAGTCGATATTGAAATCCCCCAAAACGACAATTTCCGATCCGCTGGCAGTTTCGAGAGTGAGTGAAGTAGATGTAAAATTACGGATTCTGGCGGTTTTTCATTTTTTTTTTGATCAGAAATTTCGCCCAAATTTTGACTGAGATTTTTTCTGATTAGAAAAAAAAATTTCGGATTTTCGGATTTTCGGATTTTCGGATTTTCGGATTTTCAAATTTTCGGATTTTCGGATTTTCGGATTTTTTTTAATCAGAAAATTTTGCCCAAATTTTGACTGAGATTTTTTCTGATTGAGAAAATTTTGATTTCTTTAGAAATGATTTAAAGGAATGGAAAAATTAGTTAAATATGGCACAATTGAATGCAAAAACAGCGGTTCAGTTAAGAGCATATGCAAAACACAACGGAATTATTGGCTATTCACGTATGAGAAAAGCTGATCTCATTAGAAACATCAATGAACTCGAGAACATAGACCAGCATCATTGGACACTTGATGAGGAGAAGAAAAGATATTTAGATAAGACAGAATTGAAGTCACTAACAGTGCTTGAGTTAAAAGCATACGCAAGACACCTTGGGGTTATTGGTTATTCACGTATGAATAAAGCACAACTCATTAGAGGCATCAATAGAGCCAACAAAAGAGACCAACGCCATTGGACACTTGCTGAGAGCAAGTCTTCATTAAATGATTTTGCAAAAATGTATACTATTGATGGAGTTGGAGGTTATGGGCCGAAAGATTTTCTTCAGTAAAATCGATCGTTATCAACGCAGAACAATATAAAGATGGCGTTCGTTTTGAGGTGTAATATGTCAAAGACAAGCCTTTTAACGGGTAAGACTGTGCTAGAGCCTAGATATTTTAGATGTTATACAGAGATTCTCTTTCAAGAGACTGATCGAGAAGAACTTTATCAGAAGTGTGTTGGCAAAATGCTGGAGAGTTTAGCAAAGTTTACAAGAGATGGAAGTGGTTGGGTTGTGCATTCGGTCGAGGGGTTGGATTTACACACGGTAAAATACAATCCTTTGCAAGGTTCAAGCTATATCAAGCTGTCATCAGATCTCGCAAACAAGAAGGCCATTGTAAACATGAAGAATAAAGACAATGAGTGTTTCAAATGGTGTGTTACGAGAGCTTTGAATCCTGTGAGAAAAGACCAAGAGTGTATCACAAAGATTTTGAAAAAGCAGGCAGAAAAATTGAAATGGGATGGAATTGAGTTTCCGATGGAGGTGAAAGATATTTACCGCTTTGAAACGTTGAATCCGGGTATCGCTGTCAACGTTTTCGGGTATGACGGTGAAATCTATCCCTTGAGAGTAAGCAATGTTGAGAAAACCAATACTCATATTGACCTTCTTTTGATCGCTGATGATAAGAAAAACACACATTACTGTCTCATCAAATCTATGAGTCGGCTCTTATCGAGCCAATTGTCAAAGGCGAAGAACAAGAAGTTTATCTGCAGGAGATGCCTAAATTATTTCGGTTCTCAGAAAGTTCTTGATAAACACACCGAACTTTGTCGAGAGCATGAGGCTGTGAGAGAAATGATGCCTGAAAAGGAAACTTTTCTCTTCTTCAAAAACTACCACAGAAAAATAGATGTGCCGTTTGTCATCTATGCCGACTTTGAATCGATCATCAAACCTCTGCACACCGCTCAACCGAAACCTGAAAAGTGTTACACCGATAAGAAGCAACTGCATATCCCTGTGAGTTTTTGTTACTATATCAAATGTTCATTTGATGATCGATATTCGAAAAAGGTTGAGTACACAGCAAAGTCTGATGAGGATGTTGCACAAATATTTGTCAACATGCTTGAGGAGGAGGTTAAGTCCATTTACAAAAATCATCCCAAAAAAGAGATGATCTTCACAGACAGTGATGTTGAAATCTTTGAAAATGCAACGTGTTGTTGGTTGTGCGAAGTGGGTTTCAATGATGAAAAGAGTGATTATAAGAAGGTTCGCGATCATTGTCATTACACCGGCAAATTTCGAGGAGCTGCACATAACAAATGCAACCTGTTAGCCCGACGGCCAAAATTCACCCCCGTCATCATACTTGGCAAACTATGACGCTCATCTCTTTGTCCGAAACCTCGGAGTTACAGAGGGCGACATTGATTGCATACCAAACAATGAAGAAAAATACATCAGCTTCACAAAACACATTGAGGTTGACAAGTTTATAAAAGAAGAAACGAAACTGATGACCAACGAAGAACTAAAAGAAGTTGCAAAATCACTCGGTCTTTCCAAATTTTCAAAACTCAAAAAAGAAGAGTTGATGAATCTCATAAAAGAGATCATTTGATTTCGCCGATTTATCTGAGTCAATCTTATTACAGGACACCCGCCACAATCAGATTAAACTGCTCTCATTTGATTGTGTACGCTCCTGTACAAAAGCGTCATCGCAAAATTATCGCCGATGACAATAGTTTTGATGTAGATTTGTTCTCAAGACTTAAACCGTTCGATTTTCTTTTCATCGACAATGTGAAAAAAACATGTCGCAAAAATTTTGTTGAAGAAATTCGAGAGGACAACTCCTCGAGTGAAGATTCTTGAGATTTTTGATAAACCGACAGGTCCGACAGACGCTGTCGCCATGCAACACGATGTTGATTACAGTGTCTGCGGTAAAAAAGGGAAAAACATCACGCAATGCAAAAATGCGGCCGACCGCAAGATGGTTAAAGCTCTCGATGCGATTCCATTTTCTGAAAGGCAGTGGGGTCATTGGGCCGCTAGAAACATTATCAACACAAAGCAGAAGTTGGGATTGGGAGTGGGAAAAAAAAAGACGAAAAATTGAAGAAGCAGGGGAGCGCGTGGCAAGAAGAATTGGCAGACGAGTTGTACAAACCGGTGAGACGAGACTTTAGAAAACGGCGCGTTATTGTCAAGGGAATCGATGAGATTTGGTGTTCCGATTTGGTGGAGATGCAAAAGTTTGCAAAATGGAATAAGGGATATCGTTATCTGTTGATGGTTTTGGATGTCTTTAGCAAATACGGCTGGATCGTTCCGTTGAAGAATAAAAAGGGTGAGAGTGTAGCGGAGGGTTTCGAAAAGATATTTACCGAGGGTCGGATACCGAAGAGGCTCTGGGTTGATAAAGGAACAGAGTATTACAACAGTCATGTCAAAGATCTGATGAAAACCAAAGGTGTTGAGATGTATTCGACAGAGAATACACCTAAAGCTAAAATAAAAGTGCCCGATCCACAAATCGGCTTCAGCCAAGACGAACTTGATTATATTCAAAAAATCGGCTTTCCCCCGCCTAAAAAAGCGTTCGAAGAAATACTCAATAAGAATTTTGATCATGATAGACTGTACAATGATGTGACCGATCGAATCGCAAGAGCAAATCATAAAAAGGCCGGTTATTCGAAGAATAAGGAAAAAAATAAAGATAAAATAGATGATATCGTGCGTCAAGTCAACACATTGAGAAAATATATTGACCGCATAAATTTGCTCGCGGGTGGTGATAAGATTTTTGTCACGCAAGAGGGTAAGGGAAAGGGTAAGCGTAAGCGTAAATACGCTCAGAAAAAGCGAAATGCTTACAAGGTTGATAGCAAAGGACAGTACGGTGGTCTCTTGATAAACCCAAATCGATTAATAAACGAAATGGTGGTTGAAGCGTGTGATCCTTCGACCGGCGCTGTTGTTTATGAAAGACAGGGTGACAAAGGGATCGTTGATCTGCTGACAAAGAGATGTAATCCCAAAGGAAAGTATTCGTCAAAGGCGATGCAAATATTCAAAGATTTGAACAAACTCGCAAATATTCCGGTTCACAAATCGTCTGGAAAAGCGAAACTTTTAGGTGGTACCATTTTCTCTGATTTCAAAGATTTGAAAGACAAACTCATAACATTAACGGGGAGTATCGATGCCGGTAATTCGAGTATTCAGTTGAGAAACGAAGCGATGGAAATATTGGATCACCTCCTCAAAAAGAAAAAAATTTCGAAAAAACAATATGATGTCTATATACAAAAACATTTAACATAAGCACAAATAAAAAGCAATGATGGAATTGATGGAATTGCCGATATATCTCAACTCTTTGACTTGTGCAAAAGGTTCAAGTCATAATTTCACAACATCTTTCAATCCTGTGATGAGACTCGATCCAAACAGAGAATATTTTGTTGCTCTCGATGAAGTCGCAATGTCATACAGTTGGTACAATGTGAGTAGCAGCTATGATAACAATAAACTGAAATATAGTCACGATTCGGGTACGACGTGGCATGAGATTGAACTCCCAGATGGAAATTTTGCATACTCTGAACTGAACGCTTATGTTCAGAGAGAACTTGAGGGAGCAAAACATTCAAAGACGGGCATCACTATAAAATTTGTTCCAGCACTTCTCAAAGTTCTGATCGGTCTCGAAGATGGTTATCAAGTCGATGTGCAAGGTGGAAATTTTGCCGATCTCATTGGATTTACAAAAAAGATCGTCACAGTAACCAGTTATGGTGAAAAATCACCCGACATAACAAGATCTGTTGATGACATTTACATTCGCACAAACATAATCTCAGAGAGTGTTGTTGGTGGTAAACAATCGGATGTGTTGTTTCGATTCAGCGTTGACAATCTCCCCCTCTCTTATCCTTTTCATATAGAACCGAGGGTGAAAAAGTATAGCAAAATAAATACACGGACTATAAGAGATTTACAAATTTACATCACCGATTCACTGGGAAGACCGATCGATCTCAACGGGACGAGTGTATCATTGACACTTCTCCTAAAATAGATACGAGAGGGCGAAGCCCCCTCGAGCTCCCCATTATTTTATTTAGTATTTTATTTCTTGCGTTTGAAATAAAATGGGACGAAAGCTTATGAAAATAAATGCCGATGGCAAATACACAATACACAATGTTGACGATGGTTCACTTCAAGAAGGTGAAGGGATATTTGACACTCTCAAAAATGTTGGAACAAAAATTGCCGCAAAAGTCACAGGAAAAGCTGCAAAGGAAATAGCTAAAAAAGCGGCCACAAAAGCGTTTGAAAAGGGAGCAGAGCAAATCGGAGAAAAGACGGGACAGTTAATCGGTGAAAAGATTTACGATAAGTTTTCAAATCGAGAGGTTAACCCCTCAAAACACGAGACTCCCCTTCTACCCGCACAAAGTGTAGAAAATAAAAAAAATATTGGAGAACAGCTTGCAAAAGAATTACAAAAAGAAATGGGGAAAGAATTGGGGAAGACATCCTCACAAGGACCGCACAAGGATACTCGAGGGTCCAAAAATAAAAAAGTTAAAAAAGATGATCTCTTTGACGATTTTGATGAACTTTTTTTGTAAACTTTTTTGTAAAAAAATTTTTTTATCTTATCTTTTTACAAAATAAACAATGTCTTCTATGCGAACAAAAAAATTTGCAAAGGGATATGAATATTCTTCATATGATCTCGATACTCCTCTACAACCTTCTCCGGCAAATAACAATTATCAACAGAAAAAAGGATATAAATTTACTGTTGACACAAAAACAACATCAGAGGCCGTGGCCGATTGGTTCAATGCGTATTTTGAAATTGATTTCAAAATTACAAAAATGGACAATACAACTTATGGTGCAGCCGATGCGGCCGCAATAATCAACGGTGGCTTTAGTATGATAAAAGACATCAAAGTTGATTTTGAAAAGGTGAGAGTTCTTGATTTGCCAAGTGCAAATCATGCAGCTAATATGAAAAATCTCACTAAATTTTCAAAAGAACATTCAGATCAAGTGGGGCCTCCACAGTTTCACTATCTCGACACAGCCTCTGGAGCGGTGATACAAAAGTATACAGCACTTGCCATTCCAATCGCTGCCGGTCAAGATGTGAACAGAACACCAACAGACAACGCTGATTACAATGAAGGGTTTGCAACAAGAAAGACTCTTCTTTCAGCGGGTGCTGAAAACAACATTCATCTTCCACTCAACCGTTTCGGTTTTTTCGATTCTTTGGAAGAGCAGATACCTCCCAATGCAAAGGTTACTTTCGATGTAACTCTTGAAGAGGATAATGAGGTGCTGTTCAGATCAAATGCGGCTGCAGCGGGCAGATACATCGTGACAAAATTCCGTTTGTGGGTTCCGATGATCAATCTGAATGACGCTGGTCAAAAATCAGGTGATGCCATAGGTGATAGCTTTCTCAAACCACACACATGGGGTTATCAGAGAGAGCAAATCAGTGTTTCAGGACCACTTAGACAAAAAAATGGAAAATTCAACATCACAAGTGCTGTTGATAGACCAAGACATGTCTTCGTTTGGGTTCTGAATGCTGCCAAGTTTGACAATCAGGAACAAAACATGTTTGTGTTCAACACATATAACATCGCAAACGCGAGGTACTTTACAAAAGCACAACTTCGCGTTGAAAACGGAACACGATATCCTGATCAAGAACTTGATCCTAGCAGTGAGCTGGCAAGAGCATGGAAATACTTTGCGAGTTATTCAAAACTTGCAAGTAACAGCTTGTTCGGTCCAGCAATCACCATGAAACAGTTTCAAGATCTCTATGGAGTGCTTTACTTTGATTTGACAAAGCAGCCACCAGAGATCATGAAAGCTGCAACACGTCTTGATTTCGAGTATAGCCTCAACAACACGACCAATGCAGATTATCACATCTATGCGTTGGTTCTGAATGAGGAGGAAATCAGTGTTGATGTTATGAGTGGAAAAGCACTCATCAGAAAGTAAGTTTACTTTTTTTAAAAATTTTTATTATGTAGCGTACATAATAAAAAAGATGTCGAGATACATTTCATATGGAGTATCACTGAGTGATAATCAAAGAAAGAAGCTTGCCAAAGCTTTTAACGAAAAATCTGCAATAACTATACGCCTCTCACACAATGAGTTGAGTGGTTCTGATGAGATGATGTTGACACAGACACAGATCAAAAAGATCAAGAAAGCAATAAATGCCGGGAAAGGAGTTGATTTGAAAATCAGCAAGACGCAGATGTCAAAGGTTGCGCAAAAAGGTGGCAGTCCCTTTTCTTCACTTCTCGCCCTCGGTACAAAACTTCTACCAAAAGCGATGAATCTCGCCACAAAGGCTCTTCCAGGATTGGCAACGGGAGCACTATCAAGTTTGGGCAATTTTGCTACGGATAAGATTCTTGGTGCCGGCCAACAGTCGGGTGGAATGTTGATTCCAAATTCGAATATTATGAAGCTTTTGCCGTATGTGGACGCTCTTTCAAAGAAGCAGAAACAGGACCTTGCAAATGCTCTTAACTCTGGTGGTGACATGAAAATGAAACCGACAAAAAGTCAGAGTGGAGGTTTTCTCGGAACTCTTCTAGCTTCGATCGGTGTACCGATACTTCTCAAGGCGTTGACCGGAAGTGGCTTACACGTTCGTGCACCAAAAAAGAGTGGAAAGGGAATGCAAAACAGGCCGTATTGGTCTGAACAACCAATTTTCTTTCCACCGGGATTGGGCGAGCCTGTACCGACAATTGGAAGAGGTGGGAAAAAAAAAGCAAAAAGGGCAAAAAGGACAAAAAGGAAAAGGTCTGTTGCTAGGCAAAGACTCCCCCTTCAACGGGATACCGCTAATGGGAGCACTGCTTTAAAAAGGCCCCCCTTCAAAAATGTACCGATCACAAACCTCGACATTCAAAACTGGATCGATTATCTCAAGATTCCAAACTTTGGAGGTGTGATATCAAGGGATCAAATAAAAGATTGTAAGACGGGACACTCTTTCGTTATCAATCTGAACGAATCGCATGAGTCTGGTTCACACTGGGTGGCGATGGTCTTTGGTTCCGATCTCATCTTGTACTTTGACAGTTTCGGTCTTGATCCGCCGCAAGAGGTGTTGACGCTTTGTAAAAAACATCGAGTTAACTATGCATTCAACAACACACATTATCAAGCATTGACAAGCGTCTTGTGTGGTTATTATTGTATCTTCTTCTTGAATGAAACAAGTAAACGGATGAAACCTTCTCTTGCTAATCAAAGTTTGTATTCTATTTTCAACGATGTGGTACAGCCTTTATCACACAATGACGCTTTTTCGAATGAACGATTTATAAAAAACTATTTTCTGAATATATAATAAACAAACAAAATATGGGTTATTCTGACGGTTATCATGAAATCGATCACAGACAAGAAGGTGCAAGCAAAGAGGGGCCTGAAGGACCACCTGGCCCAAAAGGAGAAAAAGGTGATACAGGGTCGCAAGGACCAAAAGGAGACAAAGGAGATAAGGGAGATACAGGACCTGCTGGATCAAAGGGTGATAAAGGTGATAAAGGTGATAAAGGTGATAAAGGTGATACAGGGTCACAAGGACCAGCTGGATCAAAGGGGGATAAAGGTGATAAAGGTGATAAAGGTGATAAAGGTGATAAAGGTGATACAGGATCGCAAGGTACTAGTGGATCAAAGGGAGATACAGGATCGCAAGGTCTACGTGGGCCGCAAGGACCGCAAGGTCAAAAGGGAGATAAAGGTGATAAAGGTGATAAAGGTGATACAGGACCGCAAGGACCTCAAGGACCGCAAGGGTCTGCTGGTTCAGGTAGTAACATCGATCTTTCAGATTTGAAGAAGGCGATAACTTTTACAAGCACACATGGAGCGGACCGACAGGTTACAGGTCTAAGCGATCAACCTCTCAATGGTACTGCTGCTGTAAATGAGAATAAACTCAACACCAAATTGGCGAAAAAGGCCGATTCATCGACTGTGTTGAACGGTTTGAGCGGTAAAGCTGATACAGCATCTGTTATGCTATTGGATGGAAGTCAAAAGATGACGGCTAACCTTGATCTGAACGGCAACGATGTTATCAATTCAAAGAGGGAGAACTATCTGGGTATGACCACTGCACAGCAGTCTACTTATGAAAATTCAAACACACTCATCTCTCGATATGAAGCGGGTGCAATGAAAAGACATCTCCAAGGTCTTCTCAATATTTCTACTCTCTCGAATGCGAATCAACAATACGTTGACAATGTAAAAAAGACAGTGCCAAGCTTTCGCAGCTTAAACGACAAACAAATCTTAGACGCTAGAAAACGTAAAATCGCAAACCTGCCTGACACCTTCTCAGATAATGATGAAGCTGTGAGCAAAAAGTATGTAGATACAACTGTTACAAATTTGTATATTATAGTTCGAAGAAAGGTAAATAAATCAGGTGATACAATGACAGGAAACCTTGCAATGGGTTCCAACAAAGTCACTTCTAGTCATACACCTTCAGCTGACAACGATCTTGTGAACAAAAAATTCGTCGAAGATCGATTGGCTCACAACTTGTCTTCCACTCTGAGTAACGACCTCTCTTACATCATGAGTCGCAACGGTCAGTTCAGTGATGAAGATGATATAACAGGAAAATCGATCACTGACCAGGTTGTTGTTTACCCCACGAATCCCAGAACAAAACCGTTTGATTTAAGTCTCGACACTTCCAAGGGTTATTATTCATCACGTTTTGGTGTAAATATGTATCCAGCGAGTAGGGCAGAATACACTGTCGTCTGTGAGGTGTGTTGGCAATCGAGTAAAGTCGATCCAAGCAGTGTGACATTGACGGCAACCAGCAGTGTTGAAACAATTTCAACTCAGCGTAGCAATCGATTTGAAAATCACATCATCGCCTTGATTCACATGACGAAATGGAGTAATGCAACACCTAATTATTTAATGTTTGATGTAGTGATCAAAAACAAATCTGGTCAGTCATACGACCAGAAACTTCCCATCTGGGCGATAGTTTATGGGTCAAAGGGTTATCACAACAGCATACCGAAATCTGTTTGGACGAGTTGGTACAGCTTTGCGAATGGAGGGGTTCATATAAATTCTAAACTTACTCTCGCAAAACAACCGTCTGTTGCCTCTTCAGCGGTAACGAAAAAGTATGTCGATGATATCCAAACATCTTTACAGACAAAGATCAATTCAAAAGCGACAAAGACGGCGTTGACAAACGCAACAAAAAAGATTTGGTATCGAGGAAACTGTGCTCATAACAACGCGTCACAGGTAACATTTTACGTAAATGGAACATCAGATCATACCACAAACGTATCACAGAGTAGTAACGCTGATTTCACAGTGAACAGTTCAGACAATACAAAACTCATAATCAACAACGCTGGCATGTATTTGATTACATACATTGATGGTGTCCAGTCTACTCATGAGCATCATCTCAAGTTTACCTTGAGCAATTCGTTTGTGAACACGGCAAACGGTATATTGATGGCTCTGCCCAACACACATGGTAGTTGGGTTAATACCGCTAATACCGTTTTGTTGTATTTCCAAGCGAACACAACGCTGAGCATAGCGACTGATAACAGCGTTACTATACTTGATGGATTGGATTTCAGCTATCTGTTGATTGCGAAACAAAATTAAAAATTAGTAATTTTTTTTATTATGTTGTGTTCATAATAAAAAAATGAGTGACGCAACCATTTTCAACTTTAACCATATCGACTACTCTATAGGAGAAGAAAAGATCGATGAACTTAAAGCTCTTTATAAACACTATCACAAGAAGTGGTGGTGCTCGAGAAAGATCTTCAAAAATTTCAAACGAAAGAGTCTCGTGTGCAAACTGGGAAGTACCATGCTCATCGTTGTCGGAGGGATAGCAAGTGGAGTGACCATGAATCCAATCCCACTTGCCACGATATCGGGTACCGGTCTCCTTCTCAAGACGTTCACCGATGTCAAAAAGTTTGACAGAAAGATTGATATGAGCAAATTTGCCTTTACAACATATGAAAAGATCTTGACTGAATTGAGGTCTTATCTGAGAGGAAGACCGTTTGACAGTGCATTGTTTCTCAATGAGGTGAGACTTATCGATGATACAATCACAGATTTGTGTCCAATCCTTCAATCGTCCAAAGTACTAAAGCAATATGGAAAACGCTTTTTGAGGGACCACCCGCACAAAGTGCAACCCCTCGAGATCAACAAAGTCGCCCTGAGTGCAGACGATGACAAGCGAATCATTCTTCCAGACAGAGTGAACACACATGCAATTGGATAAACCTTTATTACCCTATGTGTGTAAGTTTTTCATCTTATACTATTTTAGTATAAGATTTTCATTACAAAAGATCTGCAGCTGCCATACATTCAGACTCTAATACCTCAGATTCGGCATTTGGACGAGGCAAAAGACGTTTCATTCCCGTGTTAGCAGGTTCTACAACAGCCTCGTATAGTTTGGCCTGCAGTGAAATACGAGCACCAATAAAGATGGACTCAATCTTTATCGCACATTTTGCATGGCAGTATTTTCCCATCAGCGTCTGTGCATCTATCGGTTCGTCATTTAGATCGTAAAACTGCGTCCGAAACTTGTCTTGTTTTTTCGCATAAATCAGTTTTGCGTACAAGGTTGGGCCGCGGCCGGGTGCCTTTTGTTGAACAATCTTTCCTGTCTTTTCATTTAGAACCTTTTCCATTTTCCAATAAAGAGGATTTAAACCACCTTTGGACTTTGTCAGGTCACTGCGTTCCAACTCAAACATGTCGATTTCTTCGCGATTTTCAATCAATTGATCTATGCAACAATCGACAATGCTATTGAAAGTTTCGGTCCAAATCTTCTCTTCTTCCGTGGCTCCGTCGCGGTTCCACAAGCACAGAGGAAATGTGTAACCAGTGACTTTGCCGGTCTCTTGACTCGTATTTTCTGAGATTCCAAATGAAAACAGACGTTCTGTGGGAAGGATAAGTTCACCTTCTGTCCCGTCTTCGTTGAGAGTAGAAATGTTGATTCTCTTGAACTCGATTTTTGGTTTGCTGTCTGGAATCTCTCCCGAAATGGGTTTGGAAAAAATCATGCGTTCTTTGGGATTATAACCCTCAGCGGGCGTTAACATTGTGTGTTCTGTGTCTGTCATTTTTGCTTTCTCGTTTTTAATAATTTTTCTCTTTTTTCTATTTCTTTAAATCATTTTATGTTAGGGTAAACCCTTATTACATTGCGAGGGGGTCTACCAGGGTAAACTATTATTACACTGGAAGGTTTACTCTCATGCACATTTCAATTGTAAAGCTTTTTTACACGAGGTGATGAGGGATTACTCTCATACACTCCCCAATTGTAAAGCTTTATTATACGAGGTGATGTGGTCTTGCGAGAGGGTGGTAGTGTCTCGCCATTCATTATTTCATTGATTATTTCATCTTTTTTCGATTTCTTTTTTGATTCTCTTTGATTATCATCCATTTTATTAAATACAAATATTTTTATTTGTATTTAATATTTTTCTTAGATCATTTTTTTAGGATAAAGCGCCGTCTACTTCTTCCTACTACTTTTTATTAAAGGAAAGTATACCATTGTGGTCTCGACACTTCAATATGCGCAATGAGTTCCGCTTTACTCAAACGTGAATAACCTCTCAATCCGAGGCTTTTTGCGAGTGCTTTCAAATGAGACACTTTTTGTGAATTCAGTTCTACGATAGCTTCCTCTTCATCAACATAATCATCATCATAATCATCAAGCAATGAATCATAATCACCCATTGTTGCCTCTTCAATACGCGCAATAAGTTCAGCTTTTCTCAAGCGTGAATAACCTCTCAATCCGAGGCTTTTTGCGAGTGCTTTCAATTGAAGCACTGTTTGTGAATTCAGTTCTGACATATTTAACTTTGTATGTATTTTATCTTTGCAAAGATTTTTTTTTATCTAAATCATTTTTATTTTTTTTAAATGTGTTAAACGAGAGGGTAGACTTCGAGAAGTTACCCCGCACACCCGCGCAAGCGCGAAGTGCAATCTCTCGAAGTCTCCTACAAGGGGTTAGCCCCCCTCGTGCCACCCTTATTTAGTCAGTATTTATTTTTATTTATTTTTATTTATGCTTATTTATTTTTATTTATGCTTAACCAAACGTTTGACTAAATTTTATGTGAAAATTTGATTGTCATTCCAAAATGATGTAGAACCCGCATTAGATTTTCTCGAACATTTTGGAAAATGAGCAAAAAATTTCTCGGACAAAAATCAAAAAGTCCCAAAATCGGTGTTTTTACAACTACTCCCGTTACAGCTATTGTACAGCTGTTGTACAGCTATTTTGTTGTATCGACCCATGTTGGCTGTTTTGAAGATCATTGACCGTGATCAATACGGTGCTATCCCGAAATCCTCCATTGACCGTGATCAATACGCGGGGGTGGAAGCGGAATAATTGGATCTCACTTATTCATTATTCCTTTCATTTTTTTCGAGGTTATTCATTATTCATTTTTAAATTTTTCTCGTTATTCATTATTCCGTATTCGAGTTTTTTAGGCAGTTTCTAATTCGCCTTATTGTGAAATAGATGATTTCACTACAATTAAAATGTAATTTAAAACCGTCAGCGTCATGTTCAATCTAATTACCGTATTTATTTACTTAACTCCAGCCTGAGGTTTATTTAGATATCAGCCTTATAGGCGTGGCATTTATTTTTACATACTGTACACTGTCAAAAATGTACACTAAACATCTACACTATAGGGACTTTAAGCAGTGACGACGGAAAGCTCTTGCGATGGCGTTCGACACATACCTTTTCCATAGTCCTATTTACTTTGCGCAAATTATTGGTAGATATCTAAGCATCATAATGTTTGATATTCTTATTTTCGATCATCGGATTGAGTCTTTCGTCTCTATAACGTAACCTAAAAAACACTAGAATTTTAATTGATAACGTATTTAAGATCAAAACAACATAGTTATTCAACAATATAATAGCGCGAATTCTTGGTAGATTTGGTGGTAAATACCCGAGAACCACATTTTATTGATTCTTTCCGATGTGGAAATATTGTCACTCAACTTTCTCAAAATTACATTAAGCTTTTAAAAACAACACAACGAAAGAAATAACTTTGAGATCCTAGAATACTTATACCAATGAATACGTGTGTTGCGTTAAGCAAAGTATTAACTTAATTTAGGCTCAAACGTGTTGCAGTGCGTCCAGATCTCCTATTACAAGCTACACGTCTGGGATGGTCATCCCTGGATGCGGAAGCAACTTTGTTTTCTCTAGTTTCCTCGTCGGACTCGATGGCACTGTTGTTTCCACCTTTAAGAATCCTTTCAATTCTATCAACTTCTTCTTGCGAAAGTTGATAGCATTTTGAATCAATTTCGTTAGAGGTGATAGCGACACAAACACGTGTTGTAGAGCGTTTTCAAGGATTGATATTTCAAGCATTTTTAGGTTTGCCTTTTGTTTTATTAAGTCTCGCCTTTTCGCCCCTACGTGCTATTTTGATGAATGTATAGTTTTGATCATTTATTTTTAGTGTGTGCTTGAACTTGGCTCAGCACTTACCGTGCTAGACATTTTAATCTCTTGTTATGGTTGAGGATAACTAGTTTGCTAGGTGGTCATGTTTGAGTTGGTAAAACTGACCTTGAGTTTTACCCACACTAAACATCCTGTTTTGGAAATTCCCACGGTTAGCTAACCCAAACATGTCTGTGATTTTTGTATTTAATACTGGAGCACTCCTCGCTGAAAGTAACAGAAAATAAGCAGTGGAACAAGAGAGAGGAAATTAGCTGTAGTAGAAGCAGCAGTATAGGAGAATAAAGAAGAAAATTACAGAGTCTCAGTACCTTTTGTTAATTCGCCAAGCGAGTGGTAAAACCCCCACAACACACGGTCCACAATGGAATAGGGCGAATTTTTGTGGTCTTCGTACGCTTCTTTAAACAGTAACATATCCTCAGTTTCGACATTGTCCAGCCACATAATATCCATTACATTTTCGGTAACCTGCAGTTCATTTGCAGTTCTGTCCTCGACTAAGAGATCCTTTAGAAGGAGAGCCTAAAAAAAACCCCATTTCTCCGTTAGTCCACCGTGTTTCACAGCGACAACTTCTCCTGCTTTGAACAAAATTTCACAATGAAGGACGGACTGCTGACAGAGTACTTGTTGAGTGTCACCCTGTAGCAGAGCACTTGTTGAGTGTCACCCTGTAGCAGAGCACTTGTTGAGTGTCACCCTGTAGCAGAGTACTTGTTGAGTGTCACCCTGTAGCAGAGTACTTGTTGAGTGTCACCCTGTAGCAGAGCACTTGTTGAGTGTCACCCTGTAGCAGAGCACTTGTTGAGTGTCACCCTGTAGCAGAGTACTTGTTGAGTGTCACCCTGTAGCAGAGCACTTGTTGAGTGTCACCCTGTAGCAGAGCACTTGTTGAGTGTCACCCTGTAGCAGAGTACTTGTTGAGTGTCACCCTGTAGCAGAGTACTTGTTGAGTGTCACCCTGTAGCAGAGCACTTGTTGAGTGTCACCCTGTAGCAGAGTACTTGTTGAGTGTCACCCTGTAGCAGAGCACTTGTTGAGTGTCACCCTGTAGCAGAGTACTTGTTGAGTGTCACCCTGTAGCAGAGTACTTGTTGAGTGTCACCCTGTAGCAGAGCACTTGTTGAGTGTCACCCTGTAGCAGAGCACTTGTTGAGTGTCACCCTGTAGCAGAGTACTTGTTGAGTGTCACCCTGTAGCAGAGCACTTGTTGAGTGTCACCCTGTAGCAGAGCACTTGTTGAGTGTCACCCTGTAGCAGAGCACTTGTTGAGTGTCACCCTGTAGCAGAGCACTTGTTGAGTGTCACCCTGTAGCAGAGTACTTGTTGAGTGTCACCCTGTAGCAGAGCACTTGTTGAGTGTCACCCTGTAGCAGAGCACTTGTTGAGTGTCACCCTGTAGCAGAGCACTTGTTGAGTGTCACCCTGTAGCAGAGCACTTGTTGAGTGTCACCCTGTAGCAGAGTACTTGTTGAGTGTCACCCTGTAGCAGAGCACTTGTTGAGTGTCACCCTGTAGCAGAGTACTTGTTGAGTGTCACCCTGTAGCAGAGCACTTGTTGAGTGTCACCCTGTAGCAGAGCACTTGTTGAGTGTCACCCTGTAGCAGAGCACTTGTTGAGTGTCACCCTGTAGCAGAGTACTTGTTGAGTGTCACCCTGTAGCAGAGCACTTGTTGAGTGTCACCCTGTAGCAGAGCACTTGTTGAGTGTCACCCTGTAGCAGAGCACTTGTTGAGTGTCACCCTGTAGCAGAGCACTTGTTGAGTGTCACCCTGTAGCAGAGCACTTGTTGAGTGTCACCCTGTAGCAGAGTACTTGTTGAGTGTCACCCTGTAGCAGAGCACTTGTTGAGTGTCACCCTGTAGCAGAGTACTTGTTGAGTGTCACCCTGTAGCAGAGCACTTGTTGAGTGTCACCCTGTAGCAGAGTACTTGTTGTAACATTTGAACCTGGCTCACGCTGTTGGAACGAGAACGGTATTGCATACGGGAATTGACCAGTATCTTCTTTGCTTTTGTCTCTGACAGTATGTTGTCGAACACTCTTACCGAAAGATGAAGGGAATTCCCTTAACTCGTTTGTGTCGCTAAGGGATAGTTTCTCTATTTGATCTTCGATTAGGGATATGGATGGCTTGGGAGGAGGAGAAGAATCGAATACTTTGTCCGGATAATAGCTTTTGGGCCCGGTGAAGTAGTGTAAATGCCCACGATACATTCTCTTCTCCAGTTCCCTTACACAGACTGTGCGTCTAATTCCGTACTCGAGTTGAGTAGGAATGGGATCCTCTTATCTCATGAGCGAAAAAAATTTTCAACCATAAGGGTGACCAGTGCAGACAATCGAATTTATGCTAGAAGGTCTTCAGCACCTAACTCGGAGAGAAAATTTTGCAGTCGCGTTAGGCTGCCACGCATCATCTCCATCGATCTCCTTGTTGTGTATGACAACCCTTGGTCGGGACCTTAAGTTGCTGTTCGACTGGTCCTCTGTTTGTTCGTCCCACATCATTAAGAATTCCACTAGTTTGTCCAATAAAGACATTGCCTCATGAAATGAAAATCTCGCGGCTCCCCTCTAGTGGTCAATGTCAAACACCTGAGCGTATGGATAGACAAAAGATGACAGTTTTATCAAGGGCTCAGCGTTTGTATACTCTCGTTCAATTTTTTTATTTATTTTTTTTTTTGTACAAATGCTATGAATATCTCAACAAAACGTGCCTTAAATTGGATTTAATATTTTTTTCAGTGCAACAAGCAATGTCAGTTATAATATTATCGACTGAATATCTACTTGTAAAGAAATACAAAAATTTATATACTGGGACAATGAGTCTCAATACAAAAAATACAATATTGAACGCCGAATGCAATATATACGCGTGCAACTTCAGTAAAAGGATGATCTGTCGTCCTGACACAACCGAGCAAAAACATCAGAAGGGTACGTGAATTTGACCGTAAAGAATCTTTATTCAGTTGTCATTTAATTCCAAGAACTAGCGCATACTTATGGTTAGCCCACAAGACTATATTGTGCTACGGAAACATGTACGCATAAAAGTCTTACTTTCTCCAGCTTGAGTGACTTGAGACGATTTTTCACGAACAGGTTTGTAGTATTCAGTTAGCTTGAACCTAAGAGAATATAGATAGAGATAAATGAAATAAATATTACTTCACTGAAAAACTCGATCATAACAGGTAGCAGGGGAGGGTGTAGTGGCGAGAGCACTCATGTTCCCCTGATGTGTCCTGGGTTCGACTCCCGAACCCGGCGTCAATGTGGGTTGAGTTTTGTCGTTAGTTCTCCCCTTGCTCCGACAGGTGTTCCTGCGGGTTATGCGGTTTTCCCTCGTCATAGAATCAGCACTTCAAAAAACCCTTTCGAAAACGAAATCAATACAAATGTAGTTCCTTTTACAGCACAACCATAAAACTTAACTGTAAAGCCTAAATCATAAAGCCATATGCAATAATACCGTCACTGGACGAAACAATTTAGGATCGGGTTATGTATGATAGTAACTTTTGAATACTTCACCCTTTTTCCCTTAAAAATGGCAACATCAATGACAAGAAAACTTACAAATATGAATTTATAGTGTTCACACTAATTCATTGTGTTTCGGGCAAAGAGGACATATTTGCTAAATAAAGGTGAAAAACGCCATTTCGCAAAATAGTAATTTTATCAAAATTACTACTTTGCGAAACGAGTTCTATTATGGTCAATCAATTGAGAGGTGACCAGGCTCATAGAAAGATTGGTCATTTTATTAGTGGACACATTTTGTTTCGGACGAAGAGGACATATTTGCTAAATAAAGGCGAAAAAACGCTATTTCGCAAAAGGCCAACATTATGGCAAAAGCGTAATGTGATTTTATCTCGAGGCCCGTCATATAGAGTTAAGTCTTTAGGTGTGCCTTTGCATGGGGCAAGGAGCATTGTCAATCACAGATCTTAAGCCAATCAAATGAGGTCAGATCAAATAGCACCAAGGTTATAGGCAATGTCAGTTTCTCTCCTGGTCCTTCTCGCCTCCATTTCCATCGTGTTAAAATCCAAACACAGATTTTCGGTGCTGTAGAAGAATTTTCCCGCCCCCTCCCCATGCTCCGGCCCTCTCTTCAGGCTTTGTTGCCTTATTATACCTATTTGGCTCTTTGCCGATATTTAACCCCACCTTTGCTTAAGAGATTGCGTGATGTTTATTATGTCAATGTTCTTGATGTGGGGTGAAATAAAAGCGTCACTATTGTGGCCAATTTATACCACATTAGCAGTTATTTTTATCTCCCGTCAATCTCGTCAGCAAACTAGCGCGACGGCACGCAGAGCTTCGGTCCCGTTTTAGTGGAGAAACGCGGGTTTCGTGATAAAATAGTAATTTCGTCAAAATTACTACTTTGCGAAACGAGTTCTATTACAGGCAATAAAATGAGAGGTGGTTAGGCTCTTCGAAATATTGATCATTTTATTAGTGGAAAGACTTTGTTTCGGACGAAGAGGACATATTTGGTAAATAAAGGCGAAAAATCGCCATTTCGCAAAATAGTAATTCTGTCAAAATTACTACTTTGCGAAACGAGTTCTGTTATGATCAATAAAATGAGAGGTGACCAGGCTCTTAGAAATATTCATCATTTTATTGGTGGAAACATTTTGTTTCGGACGAAGAGGACATACTTGCTAAATTAATAAAGGCGAAAAAACACCATTTCGCAAAATAGTAATTCTGTCAAAATTACTACTTTGCGAAACGAATTCTACTATGGTCAATAAAATGAGAGGTCACCAGGCTCTTAGAAATATTGATCATTTTATAAGTGGAAACATTTTGCTTCGGACGAAGAGGACATATTTGCTAAATAAAGGCGAAAAAATGCCATTTTGCAAAATAGTAAATCCGTCAAAATTACTACTTTGCGAAACGAGTTCTGTTATGGTCAATAAAATGAGAGGTGACCAGGGTCTTAGAAATATTGATCATTTTATTGGTGGACACATTTTGTTTCGGACGAAGAGGACATATTTGCTAAATAAAGGCGAAAAAACGCCATTTCGCAAAATAGTAAATCCGTCAAAATTACTACTTTGCGAAACGAGTTCTGTTATTGTCAATGAAATGAGAGGTGACCAGGGTCTTAGAAATATTGATCATTTTATTGGTGGAAACATTTTGTTTCGGACGAAGAGGACATATTTGCTAAATAAAGGCGAAAAAACGCCATTTCGCAAAATAGTAATTCTCTCAAAATTACTACTTTGCGAAACGAGTTCTGTTATGGTCAATAAAATGAGAGGTGACCAGGCTCTTAGAAGTATTGATCATTTTATTAGTGGAAACAATTTGTTTCGGACGAGGAGGACATATTTGCTACATAAAAGCGAAAAAACGCCATTTCGCAAAATAGTAATTCTGTCAAAATTACTACTTTGCGAAACGAGTTCCCTTATGGTCAATAAAATGAGAGGTGACTAGGCTCTTAGAAATATTGATCATTTTATAAGTGGAAACATTTTGTTTCGGACGAAGAGGACATATTTGCTGAATAAAGGTGAAAAAACGCCATTTCGCAAAATAGTAATTCTGTCAAAATTACTACTTTGCGAAACGAATTCTACTATGGTCAATAAAATGAGAGATCACCAGGCTCTTAGAAATATTGATCATTTTATTGGTGGAGACATTTTGTTTCGGACGAATAGGACATATTTGCTAAATAAAGGCGAAAAAACGCCATTTCGCAAAGTTTCGTTTCGTTTCGTTTCGTTTCGCAAAATAGTACAATTTCGTTTCGTTTCGTTTCGCAAAATAGTATAAGTCTTTTGCGGGTTATAGTTATTAAATACAAGACGAAGGAAACTCAGTTTTGTTCTTCGGTGGACGTCAGTCATTTCGCGTTTTAATCGGATTGGCTGCAGCATGTGAAAACAATTCACTAAACAGAAAACTATAATAAATCAACATTTAAGCACTTAAAATTGACCCACCTTTCCGATCTTTTCGACTATTTTGAGCTTCGCTCTGACCTTTCAGGCGACCAGGATTGGGAACGTGACCTGGAATTAGTAATGCAATTTTGCTCATGATAGCGTATGAACTGTAGTGAACAACAAACATGAACCGAATGTAGATTACGATATCAAACTTGAATTTAACCTACCGTCTGTCGCGATCTATCTCCTTTTTTTTCCCATTTGTAGATTATAACTGTTCGATTGCTCTTCTACACTCCAAAAACACACCGACACGTCACTCGAGGCAGACAGTCACAAAGAGACGAACCAGACAGTGATGACATCATCGCGGGTGGAAGCGGAATAATTGGATCTCACTTATTCATTATTCCTTTAATTTTTTTCGAGGTTATTCATTATTCATTTTTAAATTTTTCTCGTTATGGTTGGGTTTCAGGTGACGTCACAAGCTTTGCTGAAGTTAGTGTCCGCCATGTTGGTGTCCCTCGGGTGTCAAATTTATGAATAATTAGTCGATTTCTATAGTGAAGCCCTCTCTCTTATCGCCGTATTATTTCGCCAACTACATGAATATCCAGGAAGAAAAAAGCGATAAAAGTATCTGGCATTCATCTTAAGGTATCCCAGTGCTCTCTGAGTATGCCGAAAGCTTAGAGAGTTGGAAGGAAAGATGTTTGCAAAAGATCTCTGTCATTGGGGTTGACCCTGCAAGCTTACCAGCCGAGAAGTTCAGTCCAAAATGCTTGCCTCCTGTGGAAGCGTCGGACTTGCTGAGTTACCTCGTTCTTGAGACCAGCTTCTACACCAAGAAGCAGTTCAAGGCGTTCAAGAGTCTAGAGGCGTTTAATCAAATGGTGTCGGGATTTGTAACCTCAGTTGTAGGTAAAGTAATCGCCGGCAAGTATGCCGTGAGAGCACGAGTTTGGCATTCACAGCATATGAATGATCCTTTAGTGAACATTTGGGTCATTTCCGAAAATGATGGGACTATTTTGTCAGCCCATTGCTTGGGATGCAAAGCTGGACTGGCTGAGTTATGCTCACATATCGCGAGTGTTTTATTTATGTTAGAGGCAACTACTGGAATTCATGGCAAGGTCGCTGGGTGTCACGAAAACTCAGACACCGAAAACTCAGGTCCCTCGAAGTGTTCTCCAAGCTTCCGAAGTGCTCCATAATTCGATAGTGCATAGCATAAACCATGAACCAATTTTTTTATAATATAACCGGTGGAATAATGCAACAAATCCGACGCGAAAGACGGACAACAATATCAAGAGTGATTCTTCAGTGAGGCGAATCGTGACGGCGCTGATGCCGAGTCTTCTTTCGCGTTGTTTTTCTCTTTCTGCCTCATTTAAGAACTCTAGCCCAAGGGTCGCAAAATTGTCTTCGTTTTGGGACTGGTGGGCCGAGTCTCTGTTTGTATCCATTATTATCGCGAAATATTTAAGAATTTTAACAGAGCGACAACAAGGATCTGTGCGACGAGGTACAAAAAGGTAAACATACTCCCTTTCGGCTCGTCAAAATCACGCCACATTTTAATACTTTGCTGTTGGAGCGAGCGCATTTGATCCCGTTAACTGTGAATGAAAAGTTCAAAATTAACGGGAAAAATGGAGGAAATCTAAGCTAAATGAAGTCTTGTGTCACTCTAAAATGTTTTAATACTCAACCATCGGACGATTTTGCGGAACGTGCAACTTGCGGCCTTGCTTTTGCTGCTTCAGTTGGATGAAGACCCAAAAGGTCAAAATACACGAGGGATTACCAGGAGTGATCATGAGTCGAGTTTATCTCTTGAATTTTCGAGGAGTCTGAGTTTTCGGGGTGTGAGTTTTCGTGACACCCCAAGCTTACTTGCACTCAGGTAAAATGCTCATGAATTTTGCCGACATAGGTCAATGAAGTGCCGTATGCGAGAGCTAAAGACATCGATTTCTCATCGGCTAAGAAGCTCAAAGAAAAGCTCGACCAAAAAATCGAGGATCTACAACAGCCGCGAGCCTCGAACAATACAACAACTTCTAGTATCTCCTGTTCTTCCCCTTGATTTGTGATGATCTTAGGTAATAGCGCATTAGATCATATATATAATGAATTTTGCGCTATAGAAATAATAAAATTATTAAATTATTATACAAAAAAATCCTTAGTCTTTATGCTTTCCACTTTTGCTCGAACAGCCAACAATAATGCATAAAACCATCCCTTCTTTCTCACATGAACTCTTCATTAAATACGGTTTGTTTACGCTCGAGGGACACCAAGATGGCGGATAGTAACCGTTGCTAAGGTATTGGTCACGTGGGTGAAACCCAAGGATTCATTATTCCTTATTTGAGTTTTTTGGGCAGTTTCTAATTCGCTTTATTGTGAAATAGATGATTTCACTTCAATTAAAATATGATTTAAAACAATCAGCGTCATGTTCAATCTAATTACCGTATTTATTTACTTAACTCCAGCCTGAGGTTTATTTAGATATTAACCTTATAGGGGTGGCATTTATTTTTACATACTGTACACTGAACAAAAGTGTACACTAAACATCTACACTATAGGAACTTTAAGCAGTGACGACGGAAAGCTCTTACGATGGCGTTCAACACATACCTTTTTCCACAGTCCTATTTACTTTGCGCAAATTATTGGTAGATATCTAAGCATCATAATGTTTGATATTCTTATTTTCGATCATCGGATTGAGTCTTTCGTCTCTATAACGCAACCTAAAAAACACTGGAATTTTAATTGATAACGTATTTGAGATCAAAACAACATAGTTATTCAACAATATAATAGCGCGAATTCTTGGTAGATTTGATGGTAAATACCCGAGAACCACATTTTACTGAGTCTTTCCGATGTGGAAATATTGTCACTCAACTTTCTCAAAATTGCATTAAGCTTTTAAAAATAACACAACGAAAGAAATAACTTTGAGATCCTAGAATACTTATACCAATGAATACGTATGTTGCGTTAAGCAAAGTGTCAACTTAATTTAGGCTTATACGTGTTGCAGTGCGTCCAGATCTCGTATTACAAGCTACACTTCTGGGATGGTCATCCCTGGATGCGGAAGCAACTTTGTTTTCTCTAGTTTCCTCGTCGGACTCGATGTCACTGTTGTTTCCACCTCTAAGAATCCTTTCAATTCTATCAACTTCTTCTTGCGAAAGTTGATAGCATTTTGAATCATTTTCGTTAGAGGTGATAGCGACACAAACACGGTCCACAATGGAATAGGGCGAATTTTTGTGGTCTTCGTACACTTCTTTGAACAGGAACATGTCCTCAGTTTCGCTATTGTCGAGCCACATAATATCCATTACATTTTCGGTAACCTGCAGTTCATTTGCAGTTCTGTCCTCGACTAAGAGATCCTTTAGAAGGAGAGCCAAGAAAAAACCCCATTTCTCCGTTAGTCCACCGTGTTTCACAGCGACAACTTCTGCTTTGAACAAAATTTCACAATGAAGGACGGACTGCTGACAAAGTACTTGTTGAGTGTCACCCTGTAGCAGAGTACTTGATGCAACATTTGAACCTGGCTCACGCTGTTGCAACGAGAACGATATTACATACGGCAATTGACCAGTATCTCTTTGCGTTTGTGTCTGACAGTATGTTGTCGAACACTCTTCCCGAAAGATCATTCATTAATAAATCAATTAACCCCCTTTGAAATGGGAGATTTAAAACAATCTTTTCTTCAAAAGAAGCGCAGTTCCAATGGATTTGTCCGATACACGGAGGAAAAAGCATATAGAAAACATTATCCGCGACAAGAAATTAAGGTTCTTTAGCACGTTAAAGCTAGTTGAGCGGTAAGCGGTGCATTTGCTAGAAACAGTCAAAGTACCACCAAAGGATTGCAAAGGCTCATTTTTTAACGACATGTACAGTTAAGGGATGAACCTTTGAAAAGCGTATTTCCCGATGAATTTGCCGTATGCCAGGGCCGAATTCTTTGCTTGCCGATCGATTGCCGATTAATTCACAGAATATATGTCAATGTAGAAAATAGTTAAAGGACGACAATATTCATATTCATGGTATTGAACTGGAACTAGCCTGCAGTCGAGGCTCATGCGGGAAAATCTTTTCACATGCAAACATTTTTAATGAGACTCCCCCGCATGAGCCTCGACTGTAAGCTAGTTCCACGCCTAGTCGGTGCTTATTTTCAAAAGTTATTGTATGAACCGATCCTGAATTGTTTTGTCCAGTTTGAGTCCAGTGTATTGCGCAATGTTGAAAGGGAAAGGCGTTGAAGGGGCGGACGGATGTTATTTTCTTAAAACAATATTTAGGCATTGTTTTCTTGAAAATGTACTTTTCGCTAGGTTCTCCTTTACTTTAAAATACTGGAGAAGGTATCGAGAGCTTGGTGAACAAAAATTAATCGAAATCAAACAGACCACAACATTTATACTGACCTTGGTTCAATATAGGAAACCCGGCGCGATTGGGTAATCTCAAAATGATGCCTTTCCGATGAACGTGATCTGGACTTTGACTGAAACCTAGAGCGTTTAAATCTAGGAATAAAACACCAATTTTCAGTTTAGACACTGATTTACATACGTAAGCATGTAAATCAGTGTCTAAACTGACAAGTACAAATCCTTCAAAGTTGATTCGAAGTGTACAAGGATTTTGGAATTGCTGCTAACAAATCGATAACAAAAGACATCAAAATGGTTTTTTTTTTCACGAGATGAGTCCATCGCTATGATGGATAAGACAGAATGGCCAGTTCCGAAAAAGATAATAACAATAACAACAAAAATTTATCGACCTCAGGATCAACCAAGACACTCACAAGAAATTAATGAAAGAAATAAATGTGGTGCCCATATTAAGTTATGTTCCACATAAGAACGGTAGCAAACTTCATTGTTCCGTGGCATTGGCTCTTTCCCACATAGAATATCTTTGATTTCAAGAATAGGGAAGGAGCTCGTTACAAAAATAAAATCCATTTGCATCAAAGAGATTTTAGGTAATGTTCGTGCTTAACCAATCAGAGTAGCAGAAGACAATAGATATTAATTTTGCTTCTTTGATGAAGTACCCCAAATACAATATCTTATACAAATTGTATGTTGTGCGATTGGGTCTCAAATATACTTGAAAACTTAAAAAGCATTAGACAAAATGCAACTTGAACCTTAACTTTTTAGCGGTTTTTGAGTCAGGCCAGTGAGATAACTAGTTGTTAAAATGAAAAAAGTTGATATTCCATCGTGCATTGCCTCTCAGCGCTATCCTTGATATGCGGATCATTACTTAAACCCAAAGTTCTTATTAACATTTTTTTAAATAAAGGATTCTAATCCTTTACTTATCACTGAGAGTAAAGGGTCTATTTTTATAGCTGCTATACTGATACTAGTAGTGTGGCAGGCGTAAACCAGCACCGATTTGCTCTTTCATGATCCATTTAGCCGTAATCGTCTGTTTTTATTTCAATATTGTATTAAACCGGCCTGAACGTAAGTTTAAAGCTTTGATCAAATAGGTGCCATAAAATACATGCAAATCGTCACCTTGTTCTATCTTGCGATCTGCCAAGCCTCCTTGGTGATCGTGACAGGTGTTGAGAACTGAAAGAGATGTGCCAACAAAAATGTAGATGAGAAATCAATTGTTCACTATTGCTTTGAGGAACTTCATATGTTTAAATCAAACTAGTAAACTGATCGGTGTAACAAGTTAAAATCATAGTATAGAAGCAAAGATAGATACAACATAGGAAGAAATGTAAAGTTACGGCTTGCCAAACCAGCCTTCTTCAGGTGCGATGTTTTTTTTTTGTTTTTTTTTTTTAATAAAGGTGACATTTTTACGTAACAACGGAAATACGTGGGGCTCCACTTAGAAAGATAATAATGATAGACAAATAAAACTAGCTGCTAACAAAAAATATAAAGAAAACATTGAAAGAAAACTAATACGAAAAGGAATAACTAGTATGTTTCTTCTCGAATGTTCAGACCATGAGTTACAAGTGTTCTGCCTTTTGAAATTAAAAAAGCGTCTTTAGCTTTATGTATTGAGTCTCGGTTAGAGAAAATTTTTTCAATGGGGAATAGTTGCTTATTATTAGCAGTGTAATATTCTGCAATATATTGTAAATTACAGCAGTTACTGGGTCACATATATTCGATAGTGTATGTTTCGCCGGTAGAAAAGAAAGTTGGATGAAAGTAGTTAGTAATTCCGTCGGAAATGTGGGATTGACATCTTGAAATTCGCCACGTGCTTTGCCAATTTTGCTTACGAAGACAGTTCCGAGACAGTTCCCCGATGCGCTAATTAATGGCACATGTTTTGGTGTATTTTATTGGGAAATTTTTCAAATTAATAATTCTAGCTATTTTTCGAAACGAAATCGTAATTTGCGAAACGGTATTTTGCGGGCTGTTATTAAATAAACGGTATTTTGCGGGTAGTTATTAAATAAACGGTATTTTGCGGGTTATTATTAATAATAGTTGTTAAAGAAAAGACGAAGGAAGCTCAGTTTTTTTCTGCGGTGGACGTCAGTCATTTCGCGTTTTAAGATTGGCTGCAGCATGTGAAACAATTCACTGAACAGAAAACTATAATAAATCAACATTTAAGCACTTAAAATTGACTCACCTTTCGACCGTTTTGAGCTTCGCTTTGACCTTTCAGGCGACCAGGATTGGGAACGTGACCTGGAAATAATAATGCAATTTTGATAGTGTATGAACTGTAGTGAATAACAGACAATTAAACATGAACCGAATGTCGATTACGATTTAACCTACCGTCTGTCACAATCTCTCTTCTTTCTTTTTTTTTCTATTTGTAGATTACTGTTCGATTACTCTTCGACACTCTAAAAAGAAACTGACACGTCACTCGAGGCAGACAGTCACAAAGAGACAAACCAGACAGTGATGACATAACGAACATAAAAAGCACGCACCAATCAGGACAGAAATCGGGAAAAAGTTACGCAATCGGCTGGCAAAGAAGGATCTGTAATTGAATACTGCGACCAGAATCTGAGACTGAAAAGCACCGAAAGGTCATAAAAACCGTCAAAGACATCAAAGATTTGACGAAGATTGCAAGTTTCGAGCGCCTGATCTCTATTGCTTCTTTACGCGATTCTTTTTTGGTATAATTCTTTATTCTCGATTAAACCCTAGTTATTCATTATTCATTTTCTTTTTAAGCCGTTATTCCTTATTCATTTTCTTTTTCAAGCCGTTATTCATTATTCATTATTCCGCTTCCACCCCCGACATTCATCGACTGACTTTCTGTAAGAAGGGGGTAGGGTTCTAAAGAAATGGTGGTGCTGCTTCGGTGGGTGTAACAAGGTAATTTTAGTTTTTATCAACTGAATTGATATTGTAAATTGGCACCGTAAGAAGTTTCAGTAAAGAGTAAAGAGTAACCTTCTGGCTTGGAGAAGTTTCTTACCAGAATCACAACTACTGAAATACCTTACTAAAGACGACACCGAGGCAGTAACCTTCACCGTCAAGAAAAAATTTTTTTTACTCCACCACTTGTAGATACAAGAATTTCGCAGCAGAGAGTTAAGAAACAAGGAGATGTTGGCCGGCCCGATATTAAGTATTCAGTGCAGCAAGGAGGTCAAATTTCAGGAACCAGTCACTGTGCAGCTACCGCTATCCTTGAGAGACACTGAGCAGGGCGCTCAATCATTGGGTATCTCTGATCTGTCATTAGCCCGTGCTCGAGTCTTGTTTTTACCATCTGATGGAACCCATCTAGATTGGACTGAAATTACCGCTGATTCCTCTCCATGGCTGGATGGCACTGTCATTAAATTCAATGTGAAGCACTTCTCGAGGTATGCCAAATTAACCATCTGCTTTTAAATTTTCACAAGACTTTGATAAGTGACGTAAGTCTCCAGGGTAGCGATACTACTACTAATAAATAAATATTAATAAAAATAATAAATAATTTAGCAATGGACATTCCACTTGGTGGCTCTTCCTTGTCCACTGTTTTCAGATCGAATTGGAGTTTGGAATGTTGGTTTTTGCGGAGGGAGGAAAACCGGAGAACCCAGAGCAAAACCCTCGGAGCAAGGACGAGAACCAACAACAAACTCAACCCACATGTGACGCCTGGGGTCCATTTCTCCAAAGTCCCGGTAACTTAACGGGCCCGTAAAGCTGTTCTGTTTTCATTCAAGATGGGGATTTCAAAAGTTTTGAAATGATGTAATAAAACTATCAGCTAAAGAAACAAAAAGGGCTGGTTTGGGTGCCAGAACCTGCTTTCCTATCCTTTAAATTTTGATTTTAAAACCGTAGTTACGGGCCCGTAAAGTTACCGGGACTTTCGAGAAACGGGCCCCAGGTCCGGGAATCGAACCCGGGCCACAGTGGTGGGAGACGAGTGCTCTCACCACTGCGCGATCCTTGCTCCCCAACTGGAAAAAACCTCATCGAAATCGAAACGAAAAGAACTCAAAGCAAAACTAAACAAAGGCAATCAGAGCAGATCCGATTATAATTAGAAACACGAGGTCAGCGATGGTACAACTGGTGTTTTTTGAGAGTGTGGCTCATTTTCTCGCAAGCATCCGTATCTTGATCTTATTTGACTTACTACAGTAGCTATAAGGCATCACACGAATCTATGTTAGAGTTTTTATCACCATCGCAGCTGCGTAAATTCGTCCCATTCGTCAGTTAAGGGAAGACATTTTGTTCGCATATGGACAGGACTACTAATTATTCACCTATTGTATGACCACAAGCTTTACTTTGCTTTTACTTCTGTTATATTTCTTTATTCCGTCTATCGTATTTACTATTTCTATTGTTATTGTTATTGTTAACATTATAGTTATCATTCATTATCGTATACGTTTTGAATTGTGAGGAGGTGAATTTATTTCGTCAGCCACAATGAAGACACTAACGGACAGGTCATTCTTTCTCGCCAGGCGAGAGAAGGGGGAGGGGAGGGGAAGGTAGGGGGATCCGGTCCATTTTTGTTGTGTCACAGTGAAATCTACTTGATTCTGTCATAACGCTATGTACTCCAAATGTGATTCCCCCCAACTCCTCCGCCCCCTCTCCCCTCCTCCATCTCCCCTCACCCCCTCCCCCCTTCTCCCTTCAGGCGAAGAATTATGATTGACCTCATATTGTTGCTTCGTTGCAGACTTTGGGGCTGGATAGATTGGTGCGTTAAACCCGTCATGTCACCAATTATTGAATTAGCACGTAACTTTAACACAGAAGATGTATCCCAAGTGGCCGTTTTTACAGCTTGTCTACCAGCAGATACAGAGTTAGGTTCTACAAGATTGTTGAATGTGTTTTGCAGTTCAAGTAACGCGACAAGGAAGCACATTAAAGATGAAGAGAGATTGTTGTTAGAAGAAGAAAGTGCTTGGGACAACATGGTACCACGCGAAAAGGCTTACGTGTTTCTTTCAGGAAGTGTGGTTCATCCGGCCGAGGTTACGGATTTGGAAAAATTTTTTGTCAGGTAAGACTTTAGGAAAGATTTGCCTGGAACTTGAGCATCTGGTTTGAAATGAAATAATAAAAAAAAGAGATGGATGGGAAAGTGAACTGCTTATTACCACCATGGTGGTTAACATAACATAACATAACATAGCAACATAACATAACATAACATAACATCAACTTTATTTCAACATTTCAACATGATAAGTGTTTAAAGATTCGCGCTTATGGGGTCGTGCATTTAAATTAGTCCAAAAAATTGGTTAGCCAATCAGTCCTTTTGTTAGGTGAAACGAAACTGAATCGGAACGTTCAAATTCATCTGGACGAGTGGCTGTTAGATTATCAGATGTTAGGGATTTAAGATGCAGCATATAAAGCTTGTTGAAGACGATATCAAGCTTCTCTCTTATGTCCAAGTTGTGGAGTGCTAACTGCCTCAATGAATAGAGCGCTGGACATTGTGCGGAAGGTCGAGGGTTCGAGCCCCGGCCGGACCAACACTCAAGGTCTAAAAAAAAAATGAGGAGAATATGCTGCCTTTCTTTAACATCAAGAAATGGTCAGATATTCTAGTCTTCTCGGATAGGGACGAATAAATGGAGGTCCCGTCTCCTGCAGGGTTAGGGGTAGGAGACGTTAATTTGGTCAGATACAGTGAAATATATGAAGTTCATATATTTTGAACTGCGGTATTAGATACCTATGATGCACGATCCTCGCAGTAGATAGCGCTATTTAAGCAATAGCGAAAATCAGACCTGAAAAAACAAAAAAACAAAACAAAAAAATGAACTTAACGGCCTACTCCCAGTTGGCTTGTTAGCTCAATTGGTAGAGCGCTGCACTAGTATCGCAGAGGTCAGTGGTTCGAGTCCCGTACAGGCCTGACTTTTTTCAGGTCTGATTTTCGCTATTGCTTAAATAGCACTGTCTACTGCGAGGATCGTGCATCATACGTATCTAATACCGCAGTTCAAAATATATGAACTTCATATATTTCACTGTATCTGATTTATCACTTTCACGGGTTTATTACGAATCAACTTAACGGCCTGCTCCCAGTTGGCTTGTTAGCTCAATTGGTAGAGCGTTGCACTAGTATCGCAGAAGTCAGTGGTTCGAGTCCCGTACAGGCCTGATTTTTTTCAGGTCTGATTTTCGCTATTGCTAAAATAGCGCTATCTACTGCGAGGATCGTGCATCATACGTAGACGTTAATTTCCAACGCAGGAGTATACTGTGTGATGGATGTCCTCCCCTGGGGTGGGATGGGTGGGTTCGTAGATAGAGGACCACCCTAATTAACTTCGTGTTACTGGTGATAAAACATATCCTCTGTAAATATTGTTTGTAGTAGAAGTAGTGCTTGTAAAGTGTTGGATACTTTTGCGAGGAGTTCAAAAAGCGTTAACCTTGCTTAAAATGTGCGCTTATCACTGTTTTTGGTAAGTTACTCATACGTTACGGTGGAGCATCACTGATGTTCGATTCGTGACGGCCATATAAAAAACGCAAGACTTCAGCGATAGTACAGCTTTATTGAAGCCGTTATTTGTCCGTCAATTACCGCTCAAAATTTTCCGCAGCTTTTGATCCCACTTACCTCCCAAAAAAATTTTAGGAAAATCAGCTTTTTATTGCTCTAAGAGAGGATTTTCCTTAAATCCTCCTCATATGTCAAGAAATTGTCTCATTTCATTACAGGTTTGAAAAGGACGATTCTATAAAGAAGAATTTAAGGGTGCATGTTGTCGACAAAGGATGGCTAAAAATAGAGTTCTACAAGAGCAGAGAAAAGAGGCCAGACAATAAACTGTGCCAACTAGAAATGGATCTCCCCCCTCGAAAAATAGACATTGAGGTAAAGAACAACGTTTCAAAGACGTAGCTTGGACCGTCTAACTGACTTGATGAGTCCGAATGAGTGGGCGGAGACGGATGGGCACGCAGCATCGAAGGTCTTAAGATGCGAATTGCAATCGTCTGCACCCCGGCTCTTTTTGGAAAGAAGATGATGAACGGAAACTGAAGTCCATTGAATGTGGTCGTGGGTGACTTTTTAAGTCCACTCCGTTGGAAAATCCTCCTTTGCAAAATCATTCTTAATCCATTTACTTCCCAACAAAGGAGAGGAATCTTTATTATGAGACACTAACGGAATAAACTAAGATTTTTTTCCACGTGATGCTTATCTAGTAAATAGCGTTTTTCATGCTACTGTAAGGCCTTATAATGTATAATGAAACCCAATTTTTTTTGGCAGAAGACACCCGTGGATTTTTTTGGAGTTCCTTTGGATGACAACAGCATCCTTCACGATGCTCCACTTAGGGAAGTCCTAGCAGCCTGTAGCGGAGTGTTAGAAGAAATAAACTACGGGAATATTTATCGAAGTCATTATGAAAGGAACAACGACGGACAAACTCGATGTAGTTTTTACAAAGCCCTGGCGAGCCTACCACCAGATGACCAACAAAAGTGCTTTGAAAAGATTGTTGAATTTTTGCAAAAAAGTGAGGGAACCAAACACATTGGAGATCATCTCTTGAAAGGTAAATTTTTAGTGAAGTTCTCAGAAACACTTCCACGTTTCATAGAACGAAAATAGGTCGCTCTTTCCGTTCCTTCTAAGATTTTACTTTCTAGAAGTTTTCAATGTCTGCGCAGAAATGCCAAATTCGTAGAAGAATCCAAAACGAGGCTTCAACAAAAAGAATGAAACAATTCTCACTTCAGCTTCTGACTTGGGATGGTTATTTTTGATTTGAAATCAGGCTATGCGGCGTAAAGTTGAAAGTTTCTCTCTCTTTTTGCTAAATTTCAAAATAATGTCTGAACCAGAGACTCTTCCGTGCAACATTATGTTGGAAGAGCATGTTTGATCGGTTAAAACTCCTCTTTCAAATTGCTTTTACAGTCAAACTAAGTGAAGCGTACCCCTCAAGATCACATTAATGAATTGATCATTTGGATATTGAACCCGCCAGTCGTTTCAAGAATGCAATAATGAATTGATTATTTGATTATTGAACCCGCTAGCCGTTTTGCGAATGCAATAATGGATTGATTATTTGAATATTGAACCCAACAGCCGTATCCGTTTTGAAAAGGTGCGGATCATTGTTCAAATTAGAAGTCCATTTCTGAAGTCCAATAAGATTGTTCTATTTGACGAGGAATCCTGAAAACGAACAAACTGTACTGTATAAACACTGCGAAAACAGTCGATCGCAAATATTAACGAAATAAAAAGTCTTGCGATGGCTTCGCCCGTAAACTATTTTTTTCGACAGTGATGAATACACACAAGAATTTCTACAAGTTCGTTAAGATGTAAATAGGCGAAAAAAGCTCTCGATAACATTCCATTTACAACATTTACAAGAAGTTCCACACAATACTCGAACTCACCTTTCCCGCCAAGTCTGACGCCTTGTTGAAATGGTACCGATACATCATCACGTGTTCGCAAAATCCAATTAGAAATGGACTTCTGATTTCAACAATGATCCGCGCCTTTTTAAAACGAATACGGCTATCGGGTTCAATATTCAAATAATCAATCCATTATTGCATTCTTGAAACGGTTAGCGGGTTCCATGTTCAAATACTTAATTCGTTATTTCGCTCCTGAAATAATTCGCTGGTTCAATATTCAATTAATCAAATCATTAATGAAATCCTGAGGGGTACGCTTCACTTAGTTTGACTGTAAATGACCTCGCACGTTTGCTCCCGATGAAACCTTTTCCATCCAACTTTTTGCTTCACCAGCAAGTGTTTGACTGTTACATGTAATTCAACTCTGCATTCTAAGCAAACCCTAGGCAATCAAAAAGAAGCCAAGTTTGAGTGACGTCAGTGCCAGAATTTCAGAGAAATATGTTTAGCTACCCCGTGTTGTTTGCGACAAACATGACGTTGAACGAAAATGTGTGATTGTCAGTCCAAAGTTGAACTCAAGCTGTCATCCGATCTCGGAAATCGGTCATTCATCTCTGAATGTAAAAGACAGAACTCCAGTTGAGATCTTGATAGTTCGAGTTATTCGGTGTCCAGAGAAAAATATCATTGATACATGTACACTAATATAATTTAAGACTGACGAGGACATTGCCTTAAACTCGAGAGAGCCAGCAAAACTACATGGTCAGCGTTCGATATAAAGGGCCGGATACTATATATTACCGCTGGGGTGGGGGTGGGGGAAAGGTGGATCTGTGGGGATCACATGGTTTCATGGGAATGGAGTGGGCGGGGGGGGGGGGGGGTCGGTCGTCACCGGCACAGTAAAAAGGGAGGGCTATATAAAATTGAGCGCCAATTAACTGGGGTATCATAAGAATTCTAGAGAGCCTTGGGGAGGATCAGGTTATTATTTATCGTCTCTCCCCAGACGATAAATAATAACCGGTCTCTGACTCTACTCCTTTGTACCTGTTTTCCTCAGCTAAAGCTCTGATTATGGAACCGCCCACTGAAGGTGTGCTTAATGCGGTCGCCGAGAGACTGAGAACAGGTTCATGGTGGAAGAACCTCGCCAGTAAATTGAAGATCAAGCAATATGTTATTGCCAATGTTCAAGAAGAAGAGGAGGATAGCCAAGAGCGCTGTAGGGCAGCGCTAGAAATTTGGCGTCAGAGCAATGGACCTGATGCTACAAGTAGAGAGTTAATGCTGTGTTTAACGAACATGGGGTATGGTAATGTGAACTGGCATACAATGAGAGAACTTGGCCTTGTAACCAGTAGAAATATGCCTCCAGAAGAGAGAGAATGATCTGTGTTACAAAAAATGACGTTGGAGAGGATACGAGGTTGAATGCAAGTGCTCTTTTTTCACATCACTGTGCAACAGAATTTGCACCTTGTGAAGCTGTAATATTATTTTGTGGAAGAAGACTACGCGACAAGTTGCTGCAACCGTGGCGGATGTATGTTTGCCAGTTTATGTGGTAAAGGTAATTTTTATAGAAAAATCTTTTTTTCTTTGACAGAACTGTTTCTCTGTAACAAGCTGCACAAGTTTAAAATAATCGAATCTGTGAGATAATCTTCAAATTGTGCAAATTGTCGCCGCTATTGCAGCGGCCAACATGTAAATCGACATAAAAATGGATTCTACAATTTCCTGACTGTTTAAAGAACATATCAGGCAATTTATGGCTTAAAACCGTACATAACTTAGACATGTTTCTTATTAACCGAATTCGAGGTTTGTACTGTGAGTCACGGACTGAGCTTTTTCCGTTCAGTGTTATGGCTCAAGCGCGAAGCGTCAAAAAAAAGGAGATTTTGTAACTAACAGTGCGGGCTGAGAAAACGGGATTTGCGAGATATCTTTTAAATTTGTTGGCTCAAATAGAGGGTAAAAATCTCAGTTAAAACAAACTTTGGAATTTACCGGGCTTAGAGTGAAAGATGGCCCGTTAAATTGACCTATCATAGCGCACGTAGTTAGGTGCGGTAATTGCCATCACCGCTCTATACTATGGGGAAAACTCATTACCCGACGAATGATCCCCGCCTTAAATTGCACGCGAAACCGATATCGCACGAAACGCGAAACGATGAGTGTGATATCAGTTTTCGCGTGCAATTTAACGCAGAATTTACGAGTCGGGTAACGGATTTTCCTTCACTCGCAAAATTTAATTATACAAGAAAAAAAGAGAACAAAGATGTTATTTATATGTAGATGCGAGACAATATCACTTAGCCTTAATTAGACCTAGCCTTTAATGCGAGATTTTATTCGACTATGGGATTCTAGCAAGAACAAACCTTTTCTCTTTCTATCCTCCTTCAATCTGCTTTACTTCACTCTATTCCTGTTTTTTTCTTTCACCGTATCTTACCATCATTCTACTATTACCTCCAATTTTCATTCATCCTTTAGGCTCAAAATATAATTCCAAACTATACCTCTTAATTAACCCATTGTATAGAGTGTGCAAAGAAAAGATATTATTTATAGAGCAAAACTCACAATGAGTGTCGATAGATTTATTACATAATTTTTTATTTAATTTGTTGATTTTATTTTTTGTACTTAGGACTTGTAATTCACGATACAAACTGTATGTTTGAATAATTAATTATGAATTTAAAATAATTAAAATTATAATTTTAAATTAAAATTTTTAATAATTAAAAAAATTTTAAATGAAATTAAATTTAATTAAATTTTAAATTAATTTAATTTAATTAATTTAAATAAATTTAATAATTAAAATTATTAATAATTAATTATTCAAATAAATAATTAATTATGAATGTCGATAGATTTATTACATAATTTTTTATTTAATTTGTTTATTTTATTTTTTGTACTTAGGACTTGTAATTCACGATACAAACTGTACGTTTGAATAATTAATTATGAATTTAAAATAATTAAAATTATAATTTTAAATTAAAATTTTTAATAATTAAAATTTTTTTGAATTAAATTAATTAAATTTAATTAAATTTTAAATTAATTTAATTTAATTAAATTTAATTAATTTAATTTAATTAATTTAAAGAAATTTAATAATTAAAATTATTAATAATTAATTATTCTAATAAATAATTAATTATGAATGTCGATAGATTTATTACATAATTTTTTATTTAATTTGTTTATTTTACTTTTTGTACTTAGGACTTGTAATTCACGATACAAACTGTACGTTTATTTCACAAGAAAGAAAAATTAGTTTAACGAAAGAAAACTGACAATGAACTTTCGTAAATATGCACATAAATTTTATCTAATGCAATTGACCATTTTTTTTAAAGAGGTTTGAAATATTACAATAACATGTTTATATGCATTTGTACTGTGGGTTATTTTCGAATGAACCTCGATTGTTGGCTCTCTGAAGGTCACGCTGCTCCTTAACCCTTTACCTCTCATTCATGAGTGACCAAGACAGAATATCAAGACAATATCAAACAGACAAGTGATGAGAATAAAGAAAAATATCAATCAGGGAATAGGCCATTTTACAGTTGTGTACTTAGTTGCCAAGCCTTTGATTTGGAGCGAGGCTGAAAGTGACCTTGTCGTGATAGAGACCTGTATCTAGTTAGCATGATAACAAAGTGATTTACATTTAAAAGGCAGCAAAGTTTGTACCATAACAAGGTCATCCCTAGCCTCACTCCCATTCAAAGGCTTGGCAACCAAGCACACAACTGTAAAATGGACTATTGGTCACAACTATAACCTCTGGGTTAATAAAGGAACCATGAGAACACAATGTCATCCCTAGCCTCAGTCCCGTTAAAAGGCTTGGTAACCAAGCACACGACTGTAAAATGGACTATTGGTCACAACTATAACCTCTGGGTTAATAAAGGAACCATGAGAACACAATGTCATCCCTAGCCTCAGTCCCGTTAAAAGGCTTGGTAACCAAGCACACAACTGTAAAATGGACTATTAGTTGATCCAATACCAAATAGTCCCTTTGAACAGGAGTGAGGCTAAGGGTGACCCTGTTGTGATATAGACCTGTATCTAGTTAGCATGATAACAAAGTAATTTGCATTTCAAAAGCAGCAACATCTCTATCATAACAAGGTCACCTTAAGCCTCACTCCTGTTCAAAGGCTTGGCCACCAAGCCCACAACTGTGAAAAGGACTATTCCCCGTGGCAGCATCATGTATGGCAAACGGCAGGGAGAATTACTGATGAGATCTCGGAAATGAATGGGTTAGCGTGTCTCCTTTACTTATCCTTCCCACAATTTTGATAACCTATCGCCATGGCAGTGGAACTTCGCTTCTTACATTTTGATAAACAAATTGTTTGTCGAGTTGATTGACTTTTTCAAATATTGTGGCTTCTAAATGAGCCCTTTGTATTATGCATTTTGATCCTTCTGATCTTTCTATGCTGTCCTGTGACTATACTTCAAATACAAAAATATCATGTTTCTGCGACATGTGTTTCTGTCATGTTTGTGTCCTTACGATGCGTTTTTTGTTTCTAATAGTTTAGTTTGAAACAGCTAATGGTCAATTCTCCAAATCGCTTCACTTTCGCTCGCTCACGACTCCATCACTCGCTCATTGCTTTCACTGTCATTTATGATAATAATAATAATAATAATGATAATAACTACTTTATTAGTAGTACTCTTCGCCTACTAATGACCTAGCTACAGTATATTATTACAGAGAAAAATGAAACCAAAAATAAAAAAAAGATTACAATAAGATATGTACAGTTAAAAAAAAATAAACTGCATGGTTAAAAACAATAATGATATTCAGTGATATGCTTACTCTGAGCTTTTTCGCTAACCTAACGAAATTGTTATAATCAGGCTCTTGCCTTAAGCTGTCAGTTCAAGTATTAAACAATCTCGCTGCTGAGTCCTGAAAAGTGCCGCTTTCAGTTGGAATAGCCAACTTTGGGGCTTCAAGAGATCTTAGATTATAGGCGTTGACTGTACGGAATTTAAGGCGTAAGTAATCAGGCCAGACATCATCGTAGAGGGCTTTATGAGTAATTTTCAGTAGAGCTAGATCTCTCCTTTTGTGCGCACTCCCGTGTTGAGCCCCACTCAGCCTAATCAAGTCAGCCTCCAATGCAGCTGGTGTTGCAGCTCACAGGTTTGCGTAATCTGTAGCGAAGTTACCAGCCCTCACTCCATTCTTGATTAAACGAACACAGTGAAGAACTTACTCTACGACTCCACGATCGGTGCGATCCCGGGCTCAGTCTAAGAGAAAATAGGACACCCCCTTAAATCAGTTACGGCCAGCAGTTCACAAGCCCACTTTTTCTGTGGTGAGTTTACTAACCTTCCTTCCTATTTGGTTAAACACGCATGAGCCAGCTTGCAGGCTTACAGTAGACTTACAGTCACGATCTACTCACCCTCCGTGGTCTGGTTTACATTTGACCGTACCGCTTAAAAAAAAGAAAAACCGAGGCTGGCAAAACAAGCCAAAACAAGAAAACCATTTACACGAACATGACAATTGTCGGTATAAAAAAAAGGGCAATCGACAAGTTCACGTTCATCGGGTTAGAACTGAGTAGCATCTGCATGTTCGTTATAGTGATCGTTCAGGTATTGTATCCGTCCTTATAGTATCCTCCTAGATTTATTTCATTTGTTAGTTAGTTTGTTTTTGTTTATGGGGGTTGGGGCTGGTGACTCGGTCAAAGATGACTGAACATTCTAATAAGAAGACAAACGTATCAGTTAAAGGGTGCTATTTGACCTGCAAGCCCTGTGATCCTCCTTCCTCCCCCTCTCCCCCCCCCCCTCCCCCCATCGGCGATAAGTACTGACGGCTACTTATGAAAGTCAGGGGTGAAAAACCGTCACATGACTATACTGGAAAATGTGTCTAAATCAATTGCTTTGTTCATGCTTTCTCTAAGGAATCATTTTTTCGTGGGGGATGGGCGCTTATTTGGGAGAGAATACTTGATAGATCGTGGGGGCTTATTCGAAGAAATAGATTAAAGCGAGGTGTTACTGTGCTAGTGGGGTAAGCATTGTACATAAATCGACCCTACCACGGTCAAAATCGTTGTGTGTAGCCTTGACTTCGTCTGACAACAAGAAAAAAATTGATGGCAAAGCAAGCCCAAAACGGCGAAAATCGTTGAAAAACACAACGGACACATAAGAAGTGGGTCAGTTTTATCAATCTTAAATGTAAAATGTTCATATTTCGGAATGTTTAATGTTGTAAATGGACCATATTTCGTTGCCTATACTATTCTTTCTTTAGCGCACTTACGGTTCCTCGCGTAACTTAAAACCGCGTCACACAACGCGTGACACTTTCACGAAGTAATCCTTCATTTTTCCTCGCGACGTGAGCTTGGGACGCTTCAGGTTGTACTTACTTCCGGGTAAGCGTGATGAGATCGCGTGACTTATCCACATGTAGAGTGGTCAGCAGTATCCTAATTGAAATGTATCAAGAATGGCGGCACTTGGTATCGAGAATGCGCCAGGTTTACAACAACTTTTTACGGACGTTTCTTCTAGGCTAAGTCCTGTAGAATCAGAAAATTTTCTGAAATCTTTAAAAAATAATTACGGAGGGAAATTCCATTTGCTGGAAGATCGTGGTCTGTTGGAAGGTTTACATCTTCTTGAGAAGGATGGGTATGTATCTGACAATAAACTCACACTATTCCAAGATGTCATTGCCCCGAAATCGAACAACGAGGAACTCATTAAGAAAGATATAGATCGCTTTAAGGCCTCCCGTCCGATTAAAGCTGATCCAGAGAAGGAATTTCAAGGACGGAGCGAAGAAATCAAGAAAATTAACAAAAAATTGGATTCGAAAGATATCGGAGTACTAAACCTGTTTGGGTCGTCAGGTGTTGGAAAGACAAAGCTTGCCACCGAAGTTTGCTCACAGTGGCGAGGAATTTATCGTGTTTTTGATTTAAGAGAAACAAAGGATATGAGAGCGATCTATTACAAAATGCTACATTCTCTCGAACTTGTAGTGCCAGTTGGTCATGTTGATCAAAATTATGTTGTTACCAAAATTCTAGAGAAGGTTGAAGAACTAGAAGGAAAGAAACATGCAGTTCTGTTTATGCTGGATAATGTAGACCACTTTACTTCAGGAAAAGGTAAAGAAGGGAAAAACTTGAAAAAAGCTTTCACAGAATTTTTAGCAAAGCTCTCAGAAAGCAAAGCAGGGGCGTAGCTACCTGTACGCAAATACGCAATTGCGTACCTGAAAATAATAATAAAAAAAATAAATATATAAATAAATAAAATAAAAAAATAAATAAAAAATATATTTCAAATATACAATGCCGCTCGCACATGCTCACTCAAAGAAAAAGAAGACAGAAAAATAGGTTAATCTGCATTCAATTAAGACTCTTGCGCACGCGATTTGAAAGAAAAGACACGTGAATCGAAAATGACTTTGATCTTTTTTTTGGGGGGGGGGGGTGAAGAGGTGAGATGGAAAACTGTGCGTACCTACGGAAAAATCCTGGCTACGCCCCTGCAAAGGAAAACGATCCCCTTTAAAGTTGCTACTCACCTCAAGGGCTGAGCTGAAAGGTCCCAAAATAGTGGATGATTTTGAAGTGGGCTCTCTAAAACGGGCTTTTTCAGAGAAACTTGTTATTCCAAAGGGAATGACAGATGTTAAACCCGAGCAGAAGGATGATTTAATCAGTATCGCAAAAGGATTCCCCCTTCTTCTAAAAGGACTGGCAGCTATTTTGCAACAAGAACGAAAATCTCCAGGAGAACTCATCGCAGATGTTGCCTCTGCTCTGAAAACATCAAAAGTGGAGGAGGACATTAGAGAAAGGGCTGTTAGTTTTGAAGAAGAAGGAATGGATGTCAATCAGATATCTGCAATCAGTTTAATGTTTAATACACTTTCCACAGAAAGATTAAAGTTATCTGCAGTAGTGATTTCCTTGTTCCATGGGCCTTTCTCTGTGTCAAAAGGTGCCAAAGTTCTTGATATTGACCTAACAGAGGCCATCGTTCAGTTAGAGGGTCTTGTAGCCAGCCGAATAATTTTTGTTGTTGATGAAGAAGCAAAAGAAAGGGAATATGACATTCACCCTCTCTTACAGATGTATGCTGACAGTATCAAGAATCAGGAAGATCTTCTTGCTCCTTATCTAGAGGCAAAAGCACGCTATTACAGACTCTTTATGTCCAGGATTGAGAAAATTGCCAAACTCATTGAGCCAGACTATGTCAGAGCATTTCATTTGTTTGAAAAAGACAGAGGAGACTTTGAGTTCACTGTTGATATCTCCTTACAACCAGATTATTTCAGTGTTCCAGGTGAATTCTGTGAGAATGCTTTGATCGCATCTCTTTTCATTGCAATGCTGAATGATAAACAACTTTAATCAAGGTGTTTCATGGCTGGGCTGATATGTGCGAAGATGATGGAAAAACAGGTGAGAGGCACTGAAACTTCTTTGTGTTACATCTGATTGTTCAAATTCCATAATAGCTTTCGCTTGGTTAAGGGAGACATTGAAGATGTCTCTTTGAAACAGCTTAGTTTAATCTAATTACAACAGTTACCTCAGTTTATTATATGACAATATAGTCTGGAGGTAAATCTGAGAGTTCTGATTGGTTCTCAATTGGTTGGCATTTTTTCATATGGACTATTTCTACAGAAACAGTTGTGAGCCATGTATTTTTCTTTCAAAAAGGTGTCCAATTCAAGATAAGCAACTTTGGTCCAATTGTTGTATAATAAACTACAGTACTTACTTACCTCACACGGTTGAGCCTTACTGGAGAACATTGGTCCTTGTCATTTCCGTACAAAAGGGGCTGTGATCAGTCCATACTGCCAGATACTGGCCATTATACTCTAGTGATGCCCTTTACATTTGGGTTGTATGGAGTTATTATATCTTTTGTAAATGGAGGGTATGAATATTATTTTTTCATGGGCATTCCTATTTTATAACCACCTTCCTGAACATTTTTGGCATTATCTGAACCCAACATCAGCATTTCCTGTCCATAATAACTTAAGTTGAGGCTTTCTGCCATCCAGGGATGTTATGTGATGACAACTGGCCATTTAAACTGTCAGTATAATTTAGTAATTAGGACAGTGCAATAGGTCTATATATATGCATGTAAAATTATAGTTTGTCAGAGCTACTTTCAGACTATGAACTGTATTCAGTCATCCCACCAAAATGTCAGATTTTTTACTTGTCCAAAACAACCAATGAAAATTCAGCCCTAAATGCTACTAACCAATGAAGTTTGACTACCTTACAAATGCTTGCCAATAGAACTCAAGGAAAATCTTAAGTGAACAGGCTCAGGCCCAGGCTTGATTTGAAATTAGACTATTGGACTGCTGTTGAGCTCTAGGCTGATAAATTGAATAAGGTACCATTCATGACATCTGCAGATATTTTATGTGTCAGTTTTTTGGTGCTTTGCCATTGTTACAGTCAATTGGAATTTTGTGTTGTGAAGTACAGAGGTAATCTTGTCTATATTTTCAAGCCAGCCCTGCCCTGTGCAGTCACCCAAGCTGAAATTATTCAAACATTTACTCCTTAAAGTCCTACCACCATTGCTTATTTGATTCTACAAGTAAACTGAGAAATTACTCAGGAACTACTTTGAGAATAAAATAGCAAGGAAAAAAATATTTAAAAAGAAGAAAACAAACAAACCAAAAAGAAAAACAATAGGTCTTCTGGTAATTTACATTTTGTTGATACTGAGTACTGTTCATCAGCTGTGATTTCTGTTCATCAATCTTCATCTTTGTATAGGTTCCCTTAGCCGAGCGCAGTTGAAGTCCTGGGAAGCCAGGCAAGTTGCAGATGTTGATGGAACAGAGAGAGGATATGAAACATTGAGGGAAGCTCTGAATTCTCTAGAGAAAGTTGAATATCAAACTGGTGAATCCTTTGAGCTCACCAAGGGGCTTTACTTGCATACTGAAGGTGAAATCCTCGATAGAAACAGAGACTATAAGAAAGCAATGGCAAGTCTGGAGTTGTCCTTAACTTTCTCTGAACCACCTCTAAAGGAGCATTCTGATCTTGCAAGGTGCTACAATGCTATTGGAAACACCTTTTTTGCTTTAGATCAGCCCAGGAAAGCACTGGAGTTCTATGAAAAAGCCTATAAGATGCAAGAGAAATTAGCCGGCTCTGAGAACCACTTAGACATGCCAATGTACAAGAATCAGATTGGAACTGCTTATGAGGGCCTGGAAGATTATGCAAAGGCAGAGGAATGTTACAGGAATGCACTGAGTCTACTGGAAGAACTTAAACTTTCAGGTTATTGGGACGAGGCACATTTCCAAAGAAATCTCGCTAATGCACTCATGTTTCAAGAGAAATATGAAGAGGCAATTGAACTTTCAGAGAGGGCTTACAGTATAAGGAAGAAGCTTCTTGGAGATCACCCACAGACTGTGCGAAGCATTTTTCAACAAGGGGTCCTTCAAGCCAATCTTAAACATCCAAAAGAAGCTTTGAATCTATTTCTTGATGCATGGGATATGGAAAAGAAACTTGGCGTGGGAAACCACAGTGAGGTGTGACGAAAGATTATCACAGGGGTGGAAGATATGTGTGATTGGACAAAGAGTGGAAGACGGAAGAAATCATTTCGAAAAGAGGCCTTCGAGTTTTGTCAACGTTTCTGGGAAGAACAGAAAGCTTCTCCACAATTCACATTCAATGAGTATAACAAAGGCATCGTTGATGCCCTGAGTGACCTTGCTGATGATGAGAAAGACAAAGTTGTTGTACAAAAGGGACAGCTTCGGTTCTACGAGGCAAGGTGCAATGCCAACGAGAAAGAGTTTCAAGAAGAGTTTGATTTGGAAACTGATAATGATGCTCTCTGTATCACACTGAGTGAAAGAGACAATCTCTTGGACGAGATGGTGGAGCTCTCTTCTCAACTTCATGAACAAGGGAAGCTGGTGACGAAATACAAAATGGCGAAGGTGGCTGTGTACAAAATGTGTCTGGAGAGAGTGGGTTTCCTTGGAAACAAAGAGGAAGGACTAGATAAAGCATCATTGAAGGCTAAGGTAGAAGAACTTTACAAAGAGATAGGACAGGAAGGATCAATCATGGAATTCCGAGAGAGATTGCTGGCTTCGTGGCGAGGGCAGTGGGAAGAAGGGAAAAGCAAAGAAAAAACGGAGAAGATCGGCGTTGAAAGGAGGGAAACAATCGAGGGAATTCTCAATCTATGTCAGGAACTTAAGAAATTTAACATGCATAGAAGATATGGATAAGAGGCATTGAGCTTTTATGAAGAAATATGGGAGATGAAGCATGCTGAGATGAAGGACTCTGAAATGAAAAAGCATCTCCGTAAACTCAAGGAGCTGGCATCGTCCATTGGAGATGACACGAGTGAGAAACTTTACAAAAATGCATTACAGGTAGGATCACGCCTTGTTTATCAAGGAAAGTAAATGTTGAACTTGTTTGTTATCCAAGCAGCCGTAGTTGTATCGGCTGTTTTCCATTCACTTTGCACACACGACGTCTGACTCTTTTACTCCCAAGACCCACCAATCAATCCTTAAGATGTTAGTTCGGATAATTTGCTTTTGGATCAACTACTAATCCTCTTAATATGGAAATTTGGGAGTTAGAGAGTTATTCCCATCATTCGATGTATGTTTTTGTCATGTTTCGCTTTGTTATCTGTTTTCATACGTTCTAGCTACCACTGACGACGAATCCTCTCGATTGGACACTAATACTGCCAACAGATTTGCTTGCGCATTTATTGTGATATTGTTATAAACATAAACCTTTTTGATTTGTGATTTACCGAGGCAAACAGAGCCACGAACTATCCTAAAAATGCAGATACCTGTGGTTTCTAAGTTTCTGTCTTCAATTGTTGTGTTTTTTTCTACAGGCGCTGAATGAAACTGGGAAACATCCAGGAGCTATAATAAGACCAAGAGGTAATGAAACTGTGTAGAATTTGAATTTCTTTTAAACTCGAAGATCTGAAAGAGAAATCTTAGCACGAATCACGCTGTCTAGGATTTCGTCTTTCTTCTTCAACAGATGCATAGTTTCATAGTTTGCATCGAGGTGTAAATATGGCACCTTGCCTTTTAAACAACAACAAACATATGAAACATATGAGTGAACTGCGGTTATGAGACGTATATAAGAACGATCCTTCGCAGTAAAGCACTATTTGAGCAATAGTGGAAATCAGACCTGAAAAAAATTTCAGGCCTGTACGGGATTCGAACCACTGACCTCTGCGATACTAGTGCAGCGCTCTACCAATTGAGCTAACAAGCCAACTGGGAGCAGGCCAGTTGGCTTGTTGGCTTGTTCGTCTCATAACCGCAGTTCACTCATATGTTTCATATGTTTGTTGTTGTTTGATTTATCATCTACGGGTTTATATCGAATTAATTTGATGGCCTGCTCCCAGTTGGCTTGTTAGCTCAATTGGTAGAGCGCTGCACTAGTATCGCAGAGGTCAGTGGTTCGAATCCCGTACAGGCCTGAAATTTTTTTCAGGTCTGATTTCCACTATTGCTCAAATAGTGCTTTACTGCGAAGGATCGTTCTTATATACACCTTGCCTTTTGTTAACGCTCTCAATTTTTTTTCTAACGGATGTCTCCCAAAGCTAAGGAAGAGGAGAAGGATGGCGAAGAGGAAGAAGAGGAAATCGAAATTAGTTCAGAAGGAGAAAGTGAAGTTGAAGCTGAGTTGTCAGATGACATAGATGAAGATGTTCAAACTGAAGACAGAACCATCATCTTCAAGTAAACGCATAACTGTTACCCATGATCTTATCTTTGTATAATAACATAGATGATCGTGGAGACGTGCTCCCTGATTGGTCGAGAATTACTTCATATTTTCCTATAATCAACCCGCGAGAGGTGATTATAATGGTAAAGCAGTTTTTCTGAAAGTATCGCCATCTGCTATATCAAGATGATGTGAAATCATACCCAGTCACAAGATTACAACATTTAACTAATTTATCATCTTGCATTCACAGAGATACTGTAATAGTACAAGGTGGCCATTGCCTTGGAATGGAGAGGTGGTTTATGGAGGGAGAAAGCCAGGTACAATTTAACGTACAAAGTTGGTGATAATTATCATGGTTTGGTTATAATATTTTAGAATTTTAACAATTTTTCAGTTACTGTAGTTCATATAATGAAGAAAACTTAAGTTTCCCTTGTAAATTTGTGCCTGGAATTGCGAGCTCTAAGGAGGTGGGTAGGAATTCCATCAAACAAAGATGGCATGTTCAGTTACACCTTGACAGGAAACCTAAATCTGGGCATGACTTAAGCCTCATTTGACATCTAAAGATGAAATTTAGAAATGACTGTGAAATTGTAGCGAGGAGTGATAAGTTTTCTTCTAATCAAGGTGGATCTCCAAATCAGAATAATGGGGTTTTCCCTTTTGTTAATTCAGTCTGCAACCCAAAAAGGTACCTCCTCAGGTAAGGAAATCAAGGTCTTGTCTTGTGAAAACAATAAGTGAGACCAATTTCTTTGAAATGGACCCAATATAAGTAAGCAGGATTCGTACTGGTCCTGGAAAACCTGGAACGTTATGGAACTTTATTTTGACATTTTCCAGGACTGGAAAGTCGTGGAAAAATACTACAGGTTCTGAATAGTCCTGGATATTTGTTAAAAACCAAGCAATCAAGTTTTCAGAATTTACATTATAAGAAATGTGTGTAGACCGTAAGGAGAAATGATTTGGAAATCTTGATAATGAAAGGGTTAAAAGTGAAATTTGGAGTTCTGGAAAAATCAATCTGAGCCTGGAGAAATCCCGGAAATCCTACTCTAAACGAATTCAACCTGAAGTAGGAAGGTATTTTTTGGGAACATGTTATGTCTTACATGCTGAAGAAACCATTAAGATGGTTTTTTTTTTTTTTTCGTTACAGGATTCTGATCCATCTAGTGAAGTTTGTACATCACAAAAATCTTTACAACAGAAAAATTATGGTAAGACAGACTGAATTCACTGCTTTAAGTTTTTTGCCATGTTAGCTTACCTCCGGCCTTGAGCACTGATTGATATAATTGGACCATTACACACTTCTGGTTGGAATCATTGTTCTTTGCTTACAGTGTGATTGATGGATTTTGTACAGAGATCCCAGTAAAAGACCGTATCAGTAGTGGTTCTATAGAAATTATTTCTCTTTTTTTTTTTTGTAGTAAAACAAGGCACACCAACAAATTATGAATTGGAACAATTAGCCTCTCAAATTGGTGAAAAGTGGATAAAGCTTGGGCGTCGCCTCAAGGTCGAGGATGCAAAACTAGAGGATATAGGACAAAGACGAGAGGGTCTGGACGAGAGAGCATATCACAAGTTAAAACACTGGAAACAGAAGAAAGGTTGCAGAGCAACTTTCCAAGTTTTGAATGCTGCATTACAGGACGAACTTGTACAGCGCAAAGACCTAGGTGAAAATTTTTGTTACCACCAAGGTAATTATTTTCAAGAATGTCGCTTAGTTCAAAATTGTTGTTATGAATTATTTTAAATTACTGTTTTTATTGCCTGGCATGGAGTCGCTTAGGAAGCAGTCTCAGAAATTTCCATAATTATGCGCTCACTGAGAGCTGCATAAATTATCTTCAACTTGGCAACCAGTGCTAGTGCGTATGAGTAATATGATGTTACTTCCTGATTTAACTTCCAGGGAAGCTAACGATTTCGTAGCGTAACGAAACGTAAATTATTGTAACGTACCGTCACGTTATCAGTCTCCAGAGGAAGGCAGTACCTCAAAACTAGCCCAGATCGCCTCAATCCGACTACAAGGCTTAATATCAAGGGAAATTAATCTATATCATGTCTCTTGGCTCTAAACAAAAAGTTAGGAATGTATGAACATGTTTTTATGGAAAACTTGAAACCGCAAAAAACTGTCTCCACTATTAGGGAAGGATCAGTAACTGGCGCCTCTTATCTTTATACATTGTGGCCAAAAATTCAAAGAAAAAAAGTTAGAAAACAGTTATGTTAGGTAAACATGAGAAGAAAGGATAAGAATAAGGATAGATAGCAACAAGCTGGACAAACCAGTTGGCGATCTTGAATTCTGGCCAAGGAGCTGAGCTTAGGACCATCAAGAACAGTCTCGGCTATCGGCCAGAGCAGCTAGGAGTTCAAACCTGGGTATCACTTAACATCCAGAGCCCCTAGAACTATTTTGTAAGGGTTATTTTTCAGTTGTGGTACTTTTTGGTACGTTTAGTTTGTCCCTCCTAATTAATCAGGTTCGTTAAAAAGATTTCAGTTGAGTAGCTTAACTGTGAACAATGATACAAAGTACGTGGCACAATGTTATGCCGCTAGGCTGTGAATTTAGCCACATGCATTCGGAGTAGCCGGCGCGTTTTTCAGAGTAGACAGGAAAATGCGCCGCGTGTCGGGCTTTTTTGACAACCCTGTACATAAAGACCACATCCTCCCTTCATAATTGAGAAAGGCATAAACTTTGAACATGCACCAAGCGCGGGAAACTTTGAACATGCACCAAGCACGAGAAACTTTGAACATGCACCAAGCGCGGGAAACTTTGAATATGCACCAAGCACGAGAAACTTTGAACATGCACCAAGCACGAGAAACTTTGAACATGCGCCAAGCGCGGGAAACTTTGAACATGCACCAAGCACGAGAAACTTTGAACATGCACCAAGCACGAGAAACTTTGCACATGCGCCAAGCGCGGGAAACTTTGAACATGCACCAAACACGAGAAACTTTGAACATGCGCCAAGCGCGGGAAACTTTGAATATGCATCAAACGCGGTAAACTTTGAACCTGCACCAAGCGCGGGAAAATGCAACTTCCATCGAGTACGAGGACATGCGCGTTACTTTAGTGGCCAAGTCATTGATTGACTGTGGGGCCTTAAAGAAAAAAAAGACAGAAACCACTGTGAAAGAAGTGTTTTATTACCGTGTTATTATCGTGCTTCTCGTAGGTCATACAGAAAAGAGAAGAATCGAAGACGACAGTTTCCCATGTCAGGGAGAACAGACTTCTAAAAGGCAAAAAACAAATTAGTGTTCTGGAATAAATATGGTAAAGAAATCTTTTTTTCACAAAATGATGTTAACCGCATTTGTGCTGATATCAAAAGTAAATTAGTTCATTGAATTTCCTGAATCTCGGAACTGAAACAAATATTTGGTGTTACTTGTTCGTGTCGTGCCATTCAAATGTTATTGGCCAATTTAAAATGACGTGATAAATCACTTTATTGTTGGCTTTGTTACTTTACTCAGCACAACGATATCACCCTTTCCGCTTAGTAACGTCTGGTATTTTTTTTAATTTCATGATCCGCCCAGGTGTGAATGCCAAATCCTCATTATCTTGATAGCATTTGTATTACCATTAATTTTTTACTCGTGGCAGAGAGGCATGGTAACCAGTTGATCTAATACACTAACCTCTTCTCTCCTTTCTGTCCAGCTGTCAAGCGTGTAACCACTTAGAGTACTTCTCACGTGCAGCCTACTATCCTAGAAATAGAGCAGTACAGCGGTCCAGTCCAGCAGTCTAGCGGTCCAGTCCAGCAGTCTAGCGTGTCCAGTCCAGCAGTCTAGCGGTCCAGTCCAGCAATCTAGGGATCCAGTCCAGCGGTCCAGTCCAGCAGTCTAGCGATCCCCTACCAGAAGAGAATAATAATAATAATAATAATAATAATTTTATTTATATAGCGCTAAAATCCAATAATTGTCCAAAGCGCTACCTAATTACAATATAAAATATAAAAATATATAATATAAAATATCTACAATAGACAATATAATTCAAATATAGCCTAAGTTATCTACTATATAAATCAAAAACATCTCAAAACAAAACGAGTCTCATAACCTATATGCTAACTTAAATAAAAAAGTTTTAAGGGATTGCTTAAAAGTTGCCACTGAAGAACATTTCCTAATCTCTAGAGGTAAATCGTTCCACAATTTAGGTCCTGCAATAGAGAAGGCTCTGTCTCCATATGTTTTCAATCTGCTTCTTGGAACCACTAAATATTCTTTACATGAAGAACGCAATGACCTAGAGTATATTTTAAAATTCAAAAGGTCAGAGATATAGGAAGGTGCAAGGCCATGAAGGGCCTTGTATACCAATAAAAGGACTTTAAAAGTTTTTCTAAACTCAACTGGTAACCAATGAAGATTAATTAAAATAGGAGATATATGAACATGCCTCGGTGTCAATGTGACAACACGAGCTGCAGCATTCTGAACTGCCTGTAGTCTAGCTAACAGATACTTAGGAAGGCCATGTAATAAGGAATTACAGTGATCAATTTTCGAACTAATAAATGCATGGACTAAGATTTCACATGTATCTTGGCTTAAGTACTTGCGGATTTTAGCAATATTTCTCAAATGATAGAATGATGATTTACAAATGTTCTTAATGTGCTCCTCAAAACTAAATATGCTATCAAACTGAACCCCTAAATTACGAACAGAGTCACGAGGTGCAATGCACTCAGAACCAACAGTAATGTGACCGATGTCAGGCATGGGATGGTATCTGGAACTGATGACTACAAGGTCCGTTTTGTCCTGGTTTAGTTTAAGATAGTTTCTTATCATCCATTCATCAATGTCCCTCACACAGCATTCCACTCTCAACTTCACTTGTTGGATGTCATTCAAGCTGGTAGATTTAAAGGTAATATATAATTGGGTGTCGTCAGCATATAGATGGTATGATAGTCCATGATCATTTATTATGTCCGCAATAGGTGATGTGTATAACAAATACAACAAAGGGCCCAGAACTGATCCCTGAGGGACACCACACTTCAATGCACGTTGTGAAGAATGACTATTCCCAACTTTAACAAACAGCTTACGTGAAGACAGGTATGATTTCAGCCACTTAAGCACAGTTCCTTGAAAACCAAAACAAGTAGACAGCCCTGTCACTAGAAGAGTATGGTCCACCGAATCAAACGCCGCCGACAGATCCAAAAGTACCAGTATGACCGACTCATTACGATCTAAAGCACAAAGAATGTCATTTTGAACCCTCAGTAGAGCCGTTTCAGTGGAGTGAAATGACTTGTATGCGGATTGAAACGTTTCCGAAAGACCATTAGATGTAATATAGTCTGTAAGCTGGACACATACCGCTTTTTCCACAAGCTTAGACACAAACTTCAAATTAGAAATAGGTCGAAAACTTTCATATTTAGTGAAATCAGCATTATGTTTCTTTAAAGTCGGTGTCATAGCTGCAATCTTCAAGACATCAGGCATAACTCCAGTAGATAAAGATGTATTCACTATGTTAGTCAACACAGGAGTTAGTAAATTGAAACATTCCTTCATTACCACTGCAGGCAGAGGATCAAGTACACAGGATTTATTAATAGATCTCAATGCAAGTCCCTTGATGTCTTCGTAACTGACATTAATAAAGTCTGAAAACACAGAGTTACATTCCACGTAGTTACCAAGAGTCACTTCGTATATGAGAACGATCCTTCGCAGTAAAGCACTATTTGAGCAATAGTGAAAATCAGACCTGAAAAAAATTTTTTTTTTTTTTTTTCATTAGCATCATTACCTTGCGCAGAATTCTTCTCTATTAGTGTGGCATGGATACGATCAATCTTGTCAATGAAATAATCAGCGAAAGAATTAGCTAGTGCATCGCTACAAGATGATGGATACCGTGCAGTTGATTGCTTTTGTAGTAGTTTTGATACTGTATTAAACAAAACCCGTTGATCACTTGAGTTTTCAGTAATGATGGTAGTGTAGTAAGAGGATTTCAACGACTTGATCAAATTATTCACAACGCAGCACTGACGATTATATTCTTGTCGATCAGCCTGTAGCCTGGTTCTTCGCCATTTTCTTTCAAGGCGTCGTCGCTTACGCTTCTCTACAGATACCTCATTAGTGTACCACGGAGCAGCAGGCCTAATAGTAACAACTCGGCGCTTGACAGGAGCATGCTTGTCCATTATTGATCTTAATAAGGTGTCATACTGTTGAACTAGATGATCGAGATCGCTGGATGGGTCGATGACGAGAGGGCAGTCAGCAACATCACTAAGAAACGACTCCATGTCAAGAGACCGAAGCTTCCGATAGAAGATAACTTCCTTCCTAAACTGGGGCTTTCTTATGGAGACATCACACATTACCGCCAAATGATCAGAGATGTTAGGATCATAGACTTTGATATTATTGAGCATGTTATCATCAGACTTATTTATAAGTAAGTCAAGAGTATGGCCATTGCGATGAGTCCCAGCACAGACACGTTGTTTAAGGTCAAAAGATTCCAAGATGTCAGTAAAACGTTTGGCATTTACATCATCTTGACAATCCATATGAAAGTTAAAGTCACCAGTAATTAGGACTCGATCAGAAGACTCCACAGTTACAGATTCAAGTAGATGTGAGAATTCCTCAAAAAATCGATTGAAAGAGGAATTATCAGGTGGACGATAGATGACTAAGATCCTGACACTATATAGGCTCCGAAGACGAACATCCATGATTTCAAATGTATCATAATCAACTGTTAATGAAGTGTTGATGTTCAGCACATCCTTAAATAAGATACCAACACCGCCTCCTCCTCCTTGTTTCCTGAATGCGCTTAGCGATCATCGTGGACGAGTGAGAAGTGATCTTGAAGACCAAAACATCATGGCAAAGGAATTGAAATAAAAATGAAAATAAAATGAATGAAAGAGAAAACTGAATTCATTTATTCGATAGATAGAATCGCTGATTGTGAAGGAGACCATTAGTTAAAAAAAGCGCTTTTAAGTAAGAGTTCAAGTATTTAGTCTTGCACTTCAATTTTGAAATTATGTCAATACTTGTATAGACTACGTTACACACGGCCAGCAAACTTTATAAGGTTGAAATTGTAGGAAAGTATAAACAAATTTTCTCTCCTAAATTCGATTTATTGTCACTTAATTTGGGCGATTGAAAGCGATTGAAAGTTTCTGGGATAAAATTCTCATCCGCTGATCATAAATCCAGCAAACTGATCAAAAAATACAAAGAGGAGAGGACGTTCTCGGATAGTAAGTAAAATAAAAAATTGTCATAAGTGCTCCTAGTATCGACAATTTTCGTTAGTGTTGTACTTAACTGATGATGTAATTATATAATAAAGACGATAAGTAATTTGTTAAGTTATATATGATATTTTTTTTTGGTTACCACAAAGAAAGGTATATATTATATAGGGATGTAAAAGAAAGGAGAAATGTATTTGGGGCCTGATTTCATTTAATCATTAACCTTTTATTGTCGTTTCTTCCACAAGCAAGGGATTTATCTCATTCCACTGAATAAATTACCGTTCCCAGACTGGACATCTCACATAACAATCTAACCACCATCCCTGATACTATTGGGGAGATGGTGGAGCTGGAGGGACAGGGGCTGAGTTACAACCAGTTGACTGTGTTGAGTTCAGCTATAAAACAGCTGAAGAAACTCAATCTTTTGTATGTGAGAGGGAATCCTTTTACAGTTGAAGGAATGAGATGTGTTATGGAGCTAAGAAATAAGATTGACAGAGTATATTCATTTGTCCCAGGTGAGTGAAGGAAATTCCTCTTCACATTTATGTTGTGACATGTGAATTTACTAAATTGGTTCCAATGATTGGGTCTGCTAAATCTGTGAGATGGCAAGCCCTGCGAGCCACAGTGCGAGCCATGCGAGCCATTTTTGCGAGTATTTTTTCTTCGATTGGTCCAGGGTCCAGCCAGGAGGTCGTGGATCATTTCGCGCCTATCACTCAACTGTCACTATAAACCGCCCACCCGCCATTTTGAAAGTGTAGATGATCCTGGGGACGAGTGTAAACGGTACAACCTCGCTCCCAGGGTACTCTCTCTTTGCCTGGAAAATTAATTTTAAATTCAGCTACAAAAGTGTTTAATAATGAAATATTCCCAGAAAAAATCTTATACTCGCTTTGGTTGCCAGAACTATTGCTGGTGCGTCAAATATGAAAAATGCTCTAAACATCTGTAGATCGTCCCAAATCTTGCATCATAGAAATGGCTGTATGTCCTCAGTTGGACGAATTACTTTCTTCGTTTCATATTTTTGTTATTCAGAGAAAATTTTATCTATTCAAATTGCTCAAGATCTGCAAAAAATAAAAACAATGTGAAAAAAAATTAATTAAGGTTCAAGACTTAAGTAAAAAAATTTTCTGAGGAAAACGTATGGCTCCACCACCCTACCACTACTGAATGGTATCCATTGACTCCTATCATTCAGTGATATCAACGAGGAAAATCATTCAAGAGAAAAGAGAATAGTAGTTCCACGACAACTCCGTGTATTGGCTTCAAGAATGGTGAGTAAATCACGTAATTTTAACAGCTTCGCACTTTAGGGAATCAGACTTCTCAAAATTCTATCAAATAAATATTCTATTCTTAACATTTTGACTGTGGTTCAAATGACTCGCGGGCTCGCAGCTTGGCTCGCAGGGCTCTCCGGCTCACAGGTTTATAAAACTCCTAATGGTTGAATTGCAAGTGGTTATAGTGCTTGTTATGATAATTGCAGGCAGCTGACAACAGTTTCATAATAAAGCCTGAGAAGAATATGAACTGAATACTGTCACAGTTGTACTCGGGGGTGGAAGTGGAATAATTGGATCTCACTTATTCATTATTCCGATCCTGATGAGCTCAACTCATTCTTCGCCACTACAGCAGAGAGAACCTTAGGGAAATCTTCACGGGACTCTGTCGATGACCTATTATATCTGGTAAATTCACTGGGTGATGTTAGCGACTCCGTCCCTTAGGGAACCGAACCTTAGGGAAATCTTCAGGGGACTCTGTCGATGACCTATTATATCTGGTAAATTCACTGGGTTATGTTAGCGACTCCGTCCCTTTCAAGCTACGCGAGGTAACCCATGTAGAGGTCTTACGTGAAATCAAATTACTAAGAACGTAGGTTCAACAGGTCCAGTGAAGTTTTTGAAACGAGTTGCGGAGCTGTTAGGAGGTCCCCTCACACATATAATTAACTGCTGTATCAGAAATAGTTATTTCCCTATTGACTGGAAGGTGGCGCAAATCTCACCAATACCAAAGATAGATCAACCAATGGCTAAACATGACTCTCGACCTGTATCCATTCTCCCAGCCCTATCCAAAATCTTTGAAAGGCTGGTAGCCCATCAGACAATTGGATTTATTGAAGAAAGAGCACTTTTTGGTGAAAACATCTCAGGATTTAGAAAGAATCACTCAACGGCCAGGAAATTACTGGAGATTAGAGACGATGTTACACGTGCAATGCGTCGCGGCAAAATAACTCTCATGATTCTTGCAGACTACTCGAAAGCTGTTGACACTGTGAACTTCAAGTCAGTTATTTATAAAATGCACTCAATGGGTCTTTCAAAGGATTTTCTAACCTGGATTACCTCCTATCTTACGGGCAGGCAACAGTATGTAATGATAGATGACAAGTTTTCTCAGCGGTTGGAAACGTACTTCGGCGTCCCTCAAGGATCGATCTTAGGACCGTTAATTTTCAATATCTATGTAGCAGACCTCCAGAAAAAGTTAAGTTGTAAATGCGTTCAATATGGGGATGATACCACGTTGCTTCACCACTTGAAGCCGCATGAAATAGAGGCGTGCATAAAGGATGCTAATCAGACAATAAGATGCCTGAGCAGTTACTCTGAATCGTCCAATCTGGCGTTGAATTCAGAAAAAACAAATGGATGCTTCCCTCTACAAGACAATTGGCGCGCGCACACTCTTTAAATGGTTTTTCTGCAGATGTATACTGCGATGACACTTTTGGGAGTTTATCTGGATCAAGAACTAACATGGCAAGAACACATAACGAATCTGTTGTCATCGTGTTACGGTGCTTTAGCAGTACTACGGAAACTAAAAAACTTCGCACCATACCACATAAGAAAACTACTGGTGGAAAGTCTTATACTCTCTAAACTGAATTATTGCAACGTTGTGTTTAGTCCTCTCCCAGAGTACCAGACCAAACGCCTTCAAAGAGTACAGAACACGTGTGCGGGTTTTGTGTTAACTAATCTAGTATAGCTTTTATTATTCACTATTTTATCAATTTTGATTTATTGTGAGTATTAGGCATATAGTTAGTTTTTATATTAGTAGCGAAGAGCCACTATGTGGAAGTGTACTAATAAAGGTCATTATTATTCCTATCATTTTTTTCGAGGTTATTCATCATTCCGTATTAGAGTTTTTTAGGGAGTTTCTAATTCGCCTTATTGTGAATGGATGATTTCAATTCAATTAAAATATGATTTAAAACCGTCACCGTCATGTTCAATCTAATTACCGTATTTATTTACTTAACTCCAACCTAAGGTTTATTTAGATATCAGCCTTATAGGCGTGGCATTTATTTTTACATACTGTACACTGAACAAAAATGTACACTAAACATCTACACTATAGGGACTTTAAGCAGTGACGACGGAAAGCTCTTACGATGGCGTTCGACACTTACCTTTTTCCCTAGTCCTATTTACTTTGCGCAAATTATTGGTAGATATCTAAGCATCATGATGTTTGATATTCTTATTTTCGATCATGGGATTGAGTCTTTCGTCTCTATAACGTAACGTAAAAAACACTGGAATTTTAATTGATAACGTATTTAAGATCAAAACAACATAGTTATTCAACAATATAATAGTGCGAGTTCTTGGTAGATTGGGTGGTAAATAGCCGAGAACCACATTTTACTGATTCTTTCCGACGTGGAAATATTGTCACTCAACTTTCTCAAAATTATATTATAAGCTTTTAAAAAGAACACAACGAAAGAAATAACTTTGAGATCCTAGAATACTTACACCAATGAATACGTGTGTTGCGTTAAGCAAAGTATTAACTTAACTTAGGTTGAAACGTGTTGCAGTGCGTCCAGATCTCGTATTACAAGCTACACGTCTGCAGTGTCGTCTTTTACAGCTAAATAGTCGATATTGAAATCCCCCAAAACGACAATTTCCGATCCCGCTGGCAGTTTCGAGAGTGAGTGAGTCATTTAGTGCATCGAAGAATGTCTCAGAACAGACGTCAGGTGACCTATATACACAGGCAATAAACAATTTCTTGCACTTGAGTCGATGTACTTCAATCCATAATGTTTCAATATTTTCAGTAGTCAAATCCGTTCTAAGTTTGTAGGGAATCCCATCGCGTACGTAAATTGCCGTGCCGCCGCCTCTTTTAACCGTTGGGTCATTTCTCAGTACTGAATAGCCAGTAATATCTACTTCTGTCAGAATCCTTTATAGATGGGCTAAGGCATGTTTCAGAAAAATTAAAAATGTCGAATTTCTTGTCACTAAATAATAGTCGAACATGATTCATCTTGTGCAAAATGCTTCGCACATTAAGATGAGCTATAATTTTACCTGAAATGTCATATTGGGAAAGCCTTGACAGTCTGGGCCTGCTTACGTTGTATGATAGACGCATAGAACTCTGTTGTCATTTCTTCGATTCCATTGTTAACAATCCCAAACACAAGTTATACCATCTTCTGCCATCAAGGAAAAAAATGTAGTTCTAATTTAAGGCGTCGAGAGATATATACTTTGCCACGTTCTCGCATACCTTTTCGACGCTCTTTCTTTTATGCTATGTCCCAGGGTGCGCACAATGGCTCCTAAAGTTTCAAAGAAAGTCGACTTTAATTTTAGATATTCATACCTATTCTAGATTTATTTATTATATTAGGCATTTACATTTATATGATTTTATTTAGCTTTATATTTTAACCAATGTTGGCTGTAAAATACGCAATTCAGTTTTACGACTGCAAAGTATTACTCACTAAGCGATCTATCTGTCTATCTAAGTTTTGGGCGACAAGTAGGTTTCCACAAACCATCATATTGTTCCTTGTTGATTTCCACTCGTGACAGTGGATTCTCGAACCCGTAGTCCTTTGTTTTATAGCCTGATTCTTGAAGGAAATTTCGATGGTTTCTTATTATGTGTTTTTCTTATCATGCGTACCTTAAGGGAATAAACTTGATTCATGTAAATGAAATAAAGAAAAGACTGAAAAGTATAGGATTCGTTTCTGTAGAAATGAGTCGCTAAGACCATTGTAATCATTTTTACCTCTTGAAAACATTGGAAAATGAAAGAAACGATTCTTGGATCTCTCTTCCTTGTCCTGGTGGAGTAATAAAGAGCTTCTCACCCTCTCTCCCTCGGTAATCAGTCATCTTCCCCAGCCAACAGATCGAGGTAAACAGCCCAGTGGCCTTTCTAAATGGTCGCGGACGTTGAAGGGCACGGGCACCAAAAGGTCTTGCATCAGTAAATACTACTCTACTAAAGCTTCTTAATGACGCTACTGTGCCTAGCATTAAAGGTGGACTATGCAGTAAAACCCACTCGAGTTTTTATCTCTACCATAAAAAAGTATCTAAGATTGCCAAGAGTAACCGAGCTGATTAAATCACACCCGGGGCTCACACAAGCTTCCTGTAGTGTTTCCAACAAAACTGTTGACTTTAGATACTTTTAATATTTACTCTGTATCGTTATTAATATTTCTTTCAACTCACGGTCATTATTTACATACCCATTTTCGATTTATTCACTATTTAGGTTTTTATTAATTGATAATTTAATTGGTGCAGGTCCACATCAAGACGTAATGTCTTGCCTATCCCTACACCTGCTTTATTATGAATAAACGATGATGATGAAACGATGATGAAGCGGCGTGTCTGGTCGTTTATTCGAAATATAAAGAAATGTATGGGAGAATGTTGAAGAGTCGTAATATCGTAAACTTATATCGACGAATGTCTTTGTTAAGGCTCAAAATAAATGTAAACCTACCTCACTTGCTGTGTATTGTCTTTTCTCTGGTCAGTCTAACAGTTCCAAACTTTCAGTCACGTTTTCTTGCCATTTTTTCCGCAGAACACACCCAACATCCCTTTGTTGAGGTGAAATGCAAACGATCGGATAAGTTTTTATCACTTTTTAAGATCGATCAGTTTCCATTCATCAAATATTACTTTGATACCTTCTGAAACATCAATTAACTACTTCACTATACTAGTCCGCCGACGTAGCGAAGAGACAAGCACTCCCCCATCCCTTGTAGTAGTCTACCTGGTCGCGTGACATGTGAGAAGCATTGTGATGTAAATCGAACCTAAGTTGTCAGCCAGGGAGTGTCTACTTGTAACCGAACAGCTAGATTGTTCACAATCTCTCTTTGATTTCGTCATAATTCGCCGGAGTTATTGTTCACTTTGCTGAGAAGTAAGTATTATGTTCAACACAGTTATGAATTTAGCCCATTTGTGTAAACTGTAGCCTCGCTAGACTCCTGAAACGCGAACAAAGATAATTCAGCTGAGAATTAACTCGGACTCTCCGCCCGATCGAACTGATGTAATATTTCCCCTCAAGTGTTTTTGCCGTCATTTCCCGTAAGATTAATCTAATTCTCTGGTATCTCCAATACTCTTTCTTTCCCTTTGTATTCTAAGTTTGCTTAGAATACAAGGACATTAGATCGCATTCAATTCGAAAAGGAGGCCTGTGTGATAACATCAAAGCAAACGGATTTTTTATACTTTTAAGTCCTTGAAATTTCTTTACTTTTTCCTTAGAATTGTCCATATATTTAAGTAGTTCCTTTTTAGTTCCTGGCAGGTCCACACCAGCCTTTGGGTTGCCACAAACCGACCTGCCTTAACAAAAATTATATGTATGTATGTATGTATGTATATGTATGTATGCTGGGTTCTGATCCATTGTTCGTACTTTAACGACGCTCGTCAAATGCAGAGCACTTTCGTCACACGATCTTGCAGGAATCAGTCAATGTTCTGTAACAGACGAGTTCAAGTAGAAACTCCAAGCAACGACAAGAGGAAAACAGTGATTTTAAGTTATGATAGCGTTTTTAACGGGATATTATTGGAACTGGAATGCACCAGAGAAACTGTTTCTGATCGTGTTGACGTCAATTAGCTCTAATCGTTATCTGTCTAGTAGTTGTTAAGCATCGATTAGTATTCACAACAAGTAATGAGAGTGTTTAAACTGATAGCAAAATTTTTCCATGGTTCCCTGGATTGTACTTCATTTTAATTTTAACTGATAGAAGTTAGAAATGTACTCGAAACCGCAAAGGTCTGTTAAGTAGCCAAGTGTAGGCATGATTATATGATCTACAGGCAGTTATGTCACGTATTTGATACTTGCTCGCTTTCTGCTTCGGTAATTGACAAGTGAAAAAGTACAAGTCAAATTCTTAGAAACTTTCGAACTCACTCATTTTTTATTCATTAACAAGCTTTTTTTGTAAGATGTAGAAACTACAGCATACTTGAATGTGCATTTCAAGCCAAAAAATTTTGATTCCAGTATTTGGCCTGTTGTACGTTTCTTGTTTGCGAAAGCAACAAACGCTTCCCCGTTTGTATTCAATAAGTTTGATTATTATACTTTGGACATACTATGAAAAACCTGTTTGGTTGAGAGCTTTCAATCAACATACTAAAGTGTGTATACTAGACATGATAAATGAAATATTTCCAGTGAATGTTGAATTTATTTTTTTTTTTTTATTTAAGCACATTTTTCATTGTTTTCCCCAAAATCACCTAGGCCTAAGGAGTGGATTACAATATTACAAGTTTTATCCAATTTATTGAGGGACACAGACAAACAGACACACAAACAACCCTTCATTGGCAGTAACAATGAGTTAAACCTACAAAGCTAGAGGGGTTTATTATTTAAACAATCAAATAATGGCCTCTGAGAAGCCATTAGTATTAATTATCAAACTTTGTACTTTGTGAAAAAAACCACAGTTGACATTGTAACTTACAAACTGAATACCATACAATACAAATTTAGTTTCCTGATGCATCACTGCTCAGGGACCATGCTTCACCTAGAATGTTTGTAGCAGAGGTAGAATTAGGACATCACGTTGAGCTCAGTGTACCTTAGAAAAACAAGAAAGAGTATTTCACCAATTCAGAGTCAAAACTGCACTGGGAAATACATAGTTGATGCACAGCTATTAATTTTCAAGAGATATTCTCAAAGAAAATAGGAACCCAGTCTGAGGTAGGTGTGATCAACAGATGCATGCCATGTAACAGAACAATCATATAACTTAGTGTCAGTATTCAGAAAGAGAATTTACCAGGTTTGATCTCAAAGTGGAAAGAGATACAGAGATTGGGACAACTAGGTCCAGACAATTCTAGCCAGTGATAATGGATGGAAAAAAAAGACTTTTGAAATGTAGAACTCTACAAGGAAATTGAGTGAAGTTTTCTTTTGATTTAAGACAAAAATATGCATATCCACTGGACAGTTTAGGGAATAGCTAAGTTGAATAATGTGGAGCAAGATTCTTGGCTATTTTGTAAAATTGGCTTAATGTATGTAGTTCTCTCCTCAAACTAAGAGGCTTCCAAGCAAGTTCATCATGTACCTTTGTGAAGCTGGTTCCCATTTTTAGTTATTCTTTAAACATAAACGAAAAATTATTTTCAGTTTTCGTTACTTTTTTTAATTAAATTGTTTATTGCATGAACCACATCATTACACGACATAATGTGTACGACAACTGTTGCTGACCTAGATCTCATGCAAGATGTATCATAAATTGAAAATTGTTGTCTCAAAAGCATCTTACTGGGTGACAAACTCTTAAAAAAAAAGAAACCATCTTCTGAGTAATTTTCTGTGTCAATTGCAAATGAAAACAACTTACAGAGGATAAAATGAAATAACAGGTCTGGAAATAGCCACTTGGTTTGAATATTTTCAGCTTGGAAATCATTCATGTTTTGGTTTATATTACAACTGTTTAAGGTTATCACATCAAAACATAACCAACCATAGATTTGCACTAATGATTTCTTTCCTGTTAGATATTAACCTTTACAATAAAGGTAATCTTCATGTTGTTTTTAAAGAGTCGGGAGAACTCTGTTTTAAAATTCAAGTATTTTCTTGTTCGTAATAGCCTTGTTGTTAACATGTATAACGCAAGCAGTTGTTTATTTTTGACAAAAAAATTATACAGTGAGAGTAAAGTCAAAATATCTGACATGAAAATAAATAACTAGAGCTTTTTACAAATAAGCAGTGTTTACTCAGAGTGTTTAAAAGAACACTGAAGGGTGGATGGCTTCCAAAGATTGTACTTAGAGGAATAAAATATAACTCATTACTTTGGTTTAGTAGAAGTTAAATTATAAACCTCATTTTTTCCATTTTTGGTTCAATGGTTATAATGCCAAAGCAAGTTAGTTTAAGTTACTCACCTTTAATGACAGCTTTTATTTTTGTTGTGACAGTTTCCCATGAATGAAATGGAATTTCTTTCTAAAGAAGAGTTAAGAGGAAAGATGAGCGGAGAGAGTTTAGATCTCACTAGGGAAAGTTTGCATGAATGGCCTGCAGCTTTGTTTGAATTGACTGAGTTGGAGGAACTTGACCTGTCATGGAATAAACTTACAACAATACCTGAAAATCTCGGAAAGCTAAACAATCTTATGGTACTTCGTGTTAGAAGTACCCAGCTGTCCATATTCCCTACAAGTTTGACTCAGCTGAAAAAACTCAGAGCGCTGGACATCTCACATAACAAACTAGCCACCATCCCTGATGCTATTGGGGAGATGGTGGAGCTGGAGGGACTGGGGCTGAGTCACAACCAGTTGACTGTGTTGAGTCCAGCTATAAAACAGCTGAAGAAACTCAGACTGCTGGACATCTCACATAACAAACTAACCATCCTCCCTGATGCTATTGGGGAGATGGTGGAGCTGGAGGAACTGTGGCTGGAGAAAAACCAGTTGACTGTGTTGAGTCCAGCTATAAAACAGCTGAAGAAACTCAGAGACCTGCACATCTCACATAACAAACTAACCATCCTCCCTGATGCTATTGGGGAGATGGTAGAGCTGGAGAGACTGGGGCTGAGTTACAACCAGTTGACTGTGTTGAGTCCAGCTATAAAACAGCTGAAGAAACTCGATGTTTTGTTTGTGAGAGGGAATCCTTTTACAGTTGAAGGAATGAGAAGTGTTATGGAGCTAAAGGATAAGATTTTTACAGTATATTCAGATGTCCCAGGTGAGTAAAGGAAATTCCTCTTCACATTAATGTTGTTACCTGTGCATTATTTACTAAATTGGTTCTAATGGTTGACTTGCAAGTGGTTATGCTGCTTGTTACTGATAATTACAGGCAGCTGACAATAGTTTCGTAATAAATCCTGAGAAGAATAATGAAGTAAACGCTGTCACAGTTATACTGTATGATTGAACAAAGGTTGCATCACTTTAGAAAATACATGACATTTGTACTGGAAGTTTTAGTTATATTTTGAAAGGTTTATTTTAATGACTTGGCTGACATTGAAACTTAAGTTGAACTACAGTGTACTATAATTTGATAGGGAATTGAGGAGGGATTAAGTTTATTACAAATCATTTTACAGTAAGGGATTATTGTAAGTTGTAATTTTTGCTTTCTAGTTGATTGGAATTTAAGAGGTTTATTGCAAATTATTTCACAGTTGTAGGAATTGCTGTTGTAATTTTTGCTTTTTGTTTATTTGATTTTAATTTTAAAAGGAAGAATTAAGTTTATTACAAATCATTTCTCATCCAGGAACATATAGTGCTGTAAGTTGTAACTCCATAATTTTTGCTTTATTTTATTGGAAGTTATTAACAATGTAACAACATTTAGCTCATCATACAGAATTTATGGACTAATATGATTTTAAAATGAGAGGTTACGTTATTGAGAATAAAACTTTTGTCTTATCTGGTCAGGAGTTATTCTGATAATTGTTACACCATAATTTATGCTGCCCTTGTAATATTTTAGAATCTATCAATTGCTACGTTTTGGGAATGGGATTTTTCTTTCTGTTTTCCAAACACCATTTGGCAGAATTGACATCAATTATTGCCTTTGTTTAGTTTGATCAGTCACATTAAAATCAATTTACTCTTAATGTTTCATTTCATTGAGTCAGTTTATAATAGTCATTGTGTATGTGTTTACCTAACTCACCGATGCAAAGATTTTTACATGTATATACTAGCGTAGTTTCTAACTTTATGCATGAGGGACATGTAATTAAATTGACTTATGAGGCCTTTTTCAGATTGTGTTTGAAACTTATAAAAGCAGAAATTGCTTTTCCTTTAGGGTTATTATAATAATTACAACTTCCTCTGATTAGCCTTTTTCCTTTGGCTCAATCATGATGACTTTTTTAATTAGATGATGTGGATAGACAAAGAGCGCTAGGACCATTGGCACAGTTGGCTTATAAAGAGGCTTTAAAAGATGGATATGTACAAGTTTACCGTGGTCGTGTTATACTAGTTGGTCAGGATCGCGCCGGTAAAACCAGTCTGAAGAAGAGTCTTTTAGGCCTTCCATTTGACCCTAAAGAACAGAGTACTGAGGGGATTGAAGTGGATCCTTCAAAATGTGAAATTGATGTTGACCAAGCTGTCAAGAACTGGCAGTTGACCAAGGAGAGTAAACCAGGACTGGTTGAATGTTCAAAAGATGTAGCAAAGATTGTGGTTGGCAAAATGTGTGGAGCAGATATTTCTCAATTTTTAAAGGAAGAGACAACCGAAGAAGGAGAACTGAAATTAGAAGATGAAGTTGAAGGTGTTTTCAAGTCCAAGCAGGTTTGAGAGTTTAATAAAAATGCTGAGAATTTTATAAAAGGAGGAGAAGGGAGGAAAGCAGCCGAATTAGCCTTTTGAGAAATATTTGTTTTTAAAGAGAATGAATAGGATTAGAACTTGCTATTTTTTAAAATTCTCGTCTTTATTAAAATTCTAAATTTCTTACATTCAGAATTGTGTCTGAAACAGTCTGTTTGTTTTGGATGTTTTCACAAAAGTTTAGATGAGACTAAATTTTATTTACACATCAGGTAAAAAAGAACTGCAAGTAATTTTTGTTTAAACATCTTGAATGAAGGCATACATGCAAAACTTTTACTACAAAAATGAGGGGCATCTTTTGATTTTTCCATTCTTCAATTGCTTTTCCATTGGTGTCTTCTCTTAACTTAAAGGAAACTTGAGATTTTGTTCTCCAATTATATATAAATTTTTAGTCGTAATTAATTTTTATTCTCTGATATAATGTTTTCATAACTCTTTTTGCATTTTGGCTATAAAATCCTTATAGAGGAGCTTTAATGAATGTATGTTATGCTAATGCTTATGTAACTTCAGTCTCAACAAACATTTCTTGGTTTGAGTTGACTATCTCCAGGGTGCGAGGATTTGCTCTTCAATGTCTTATTCTATGCAATTAAGTTTCTCTCTGTCTAAAGGCTCTTACACTTGAGATGTCAGCTTCAGAACTCTCTACAGTAGCTAATTTACAACTTCAACTCAGTTGGTAAACCAAGTTATCTTGTTATACCCCCCTCACCAAAGCAGTACAACAGTTTTTTTAGAAACTTGCCCCTTAAAATTATTCTAGACTGAGGTGATCATAATTTTTTACAATTTAGCAGCCTGTTCATAACATCAAGTTTTGAATACATAATTATATACACTTAAGTGAGCATAATGTTTCATTTAATTCTCCATTCAGGTTGAGGAGGATGAAGGTTTCACAGATATTCTGCAAAACAATGCCAATGAACATTCTACTGAATGTGAAGGTAAAAACATGCAAGCTGAGCCTGATGTGATGATTGATGTTTCTCAACCTTCTGATACTGTGAAGCATGTTAATCAGTTGTTAAAGTATGCCGAACGCAAACCCATCAAAAGTGCCTTACTCGCAGAAGAATCCTATGTTACAATGGATGTTTGGGACTTTGCAGGGCAGCACCTATACTATGCCAGCCATCCTATCTTCCTATCACAGCGGGCACTTTACATATTGGTGCACAATCTCAGCAAGCCTCTGGATGCCCCAGCTGAGCCCTGCATGAGACAAGGGAGTAATGATGTGAAGTTGGAAAACCCTAACAATGAAACAAACATGGAGAATTTGCTCTCATGGTTGGCTACAGTACACAGTGTTTCCCTGGCCAATGATGACACAGATGATGATCCACAACACAAGCTGCCCTACCTTCACCCCCCGGTGTTCATTGTTGGCACACATGCTGACAAACCAGATAAAGACATTGCAGTAATAAAGAAACAAATTCAGAAGAGAATTTCTGGTATGGAATATGAGAAGCATGTGGTCAAACCCTTATTCTGCATCGACAACACTCAGAGGCCTAATTTGATGAAAAAATTTATCCGAAAGATTGGAAAGCAGATTGAAAAAGATAAAACAGGTAAGATAAATGATTTTATTACACGACTCGGGCAGTCAGAGGGCCAATAACTAAAATCAACCAATCAAAATGCTCCATTGCCAGTCCAATATATAGTATTGGACCGGGCACTGTCCCGAATGATAAAACAAGTAAGATAAATGATTTCATTTTGTATCCATAACCATAGGTTACTTGCAGTAATTGTTGACTTTATAATTGTATAAAAGCTTATCTTTGGGTGAATTTCAAGAACACTTGATTTGTAGCAATTTTTGAAACCAAAAGCCCAATATTGGAAGATGGTTGACAAGCATTGAGTATACAATAATTATTATCTGACTCACATTCGTTACATGTTATCCAGCAGCAGGCAGTGTGTTGTGCTTCATTATAATTTGAATTGCAAGTAGATAGAGAGACAGAACATTCTAGTGGAACTTGTAGAGGGATTAAATGATATTACTATGGTGGAATGAGTTAGGACTTAATTATAGTGGAAAAAAGTCAGAGTTTGAATTGCAAGTAGGTAGAGAGACAGAACAATTTTTCTAGTGGAAGTTGTAGAGGGATTAAAAGATATTGCCATGGTGGAATGAGTTAAGACTTCATTGTAGTGGAAAAAAGTCAGAGTTGTTTGTTGTTGTTGTTTTTTTTAATAACCTGCACTCTGCTTTAAGCTTTCAGCTACTCTATATTCTGAATATACTGGCAGCATCATATAGAGTCCAATTAATTTTTGGAGATGGAGCCATTAATTTCAGAGTATGGAATAATTATAGGGAACAGAAGAGCTAAAATGTGGGGATTTAAAGAGATTGTCATCTTAGCTAAGTTGTCAGCTGTAAAATCTCTGCAATTATACAAGTATAAAATTATGCTATCATACTATGCTCATTGTAAGCGCATGTTTCTGTGTTGTATTATGCTTTGAATTCCTTTTCTAAATATATCCTGCAGAGCAAGAAGGAAAGGTAGATGGTATAAATAAATTACAGAACACAATCCTGAAGGTGTTGAAGCAAGAGCCTTATATGGGAGAAAAGATACCAGTGAGGTAAATAAAAAACACAATTTATTTGGAAAAACCCCAGTTCATGCACTTCAAATTCGATTTTTTCCCTCAAATCAGCCATGATAAAGATTTTAAATGGTATGCCGTGTATTTAGTATAATCTTATGTGCAGGTAAGTAATAAAAAATATCCTTCCACCACTGGATTAAATTGTGGGTACATCAAAATTTGCAAAACTATAGATTGTACAAATGCACAGCAGTTGCTTCAGTGCAGACAAACAAAATTTAAATTTGTGTCATTACGACAATGTTATAATTCTAAAAGATAAGAAGATGTGATTGATATTTAAGTAGGCACAGTTCTTGGAATTGACTTTGTATGTTGCAAAAAATAATCATGTCTGTTGTAGTTGAAAGTTGAAGATAGTATGATCGAGGCAATACATGTATTAACACTTGAGGACTTTAAACACATGCATGTCGGACTGAATTTAAGACCCAATTTGATGGCAGAATGCATTGTAGGTATTCTGTTGCTTTCTAGGTGGTTTCTGTTTGAAAAAGTGATTGAAGGTTTGGTGGCTAAACAGATTTATCACAGAAATCTGAAACAACTTGAGCACTATGCAAGGAAAGAGTGTTTCATGGAAGTTGCCAAAGAGTTTGACTCCATGATCAGTTTTTACCATGACCTGGGGATGATAATCAAGCACCGCAGTACAGTTGTACTGAAGGCTCAGTGGCTGATTGATCTGTTCAAGCAGCTGATAACCATTCCACCTTTCAATAAACAGGTAGAAAAACTATTTTCATTTTAGAAAGACTAGCTTACTTGGAAACTGTTGTTCAATAAATTAGAACAACAGGAAACTAAGCAGGATGAAAGATCCGGCATGGTTACGAAACGACTCGATACCACCTGTTAACATGTGTCTTTTACTGTTTATTGTTATAATCATATGATTTGTTGACCCCACACTATTTTATGTACTTTTTGCAGCTTGTCAGGCCATTTATTGATTTAGCCCTTTTATTTACAATTGAGACTCGCATTAAGTTGCTACTGCTCACAATAATTGTATTCACACAATTGAATAGTTCTTTTTGCGTGTGCTAGTGGGCGTATTCACCTCTGAGCAACCCAAGATACAAATTTGCCCACAAGGGGTTTCATAGCCGACCATTTCAGTGTATTAATGGAAATAAACTTTTATTTCTTACAAATGTGCGTGGGAAACATTCAAAAGGAACATTACCTGGCCTTTCCTTATCCAGAATTGTTGCATTGTTCCACCTACATTTTCTAGAATCCCCTGTATGCTAAGTACTGGCAAGAACTTGAAGGAAGTGGCATCCTCAGCATGGAACATGTTGATCATGTGTTCTCCAGCTTTGTTGGCCAAGGAATCATCAAAGAAGACATCTTAGACATGATGGAGCGATTTGGTTTGATTGCTAAGTTCTCAGTTTCCCCAACTGACGTAAAGTACTTTGTACCAGCTCAGCTGAAGTCATCACCTGATAAACTCTGCAAGACGAAACCGTCGTCAGCAGATCCCTGTCCACTGTATCTCCTGTTTGTCCATGGCTTTGTTCCTCATGGTCTCTTCTTACAGCTTGTCTCACGATCCATTCGTTGGTGTTCAAAGACATGGCCCGCGCATCAACCTACCCTGTACCAAAATGGAGCATGGTTCATCATTGGCAAAGATATTCATGATTTTGTCCTGATATGCAAAACAGGATTTGTGAAGGTAATCTTAAGACAAAGAACACAGAGTCATCAGGTTGTAGGACAGAACTCCGCCGAACTAGCAAGTGTCGTTCGTGAATTTCTTGAAGACACCCTTCATAATTTGTCACAAGAGATGCCGTACCTGAGGGGACTACAGTATAGGCTGTGTGTTGCATGTCCTTACTGCCACCAAGAGGCAGAAGAACCAAGTCGTGCATGCTCAGACTATGTAAAAACCACGTGCACCCACGAGGACTGCTTCCACCTCGTTGATGCAAATGAAGGCCAAGCGGAAATATGTAAAAGAAATATCGATGATAAAATACTTCCTCCCTGTGGATTGGAGAAATGGTTCTTGAAAAGAAGAAGGCAGGTATGATCAAAATGTACAGATTTCTAGCCTCTGATTCATCTTTGGAAGTTCTCTCCTCCATTTTACTTGATCTGAGAATCAAATGTTCTGTTATCAGTGTTTAGAAAGGTAGCTCCAATAGTTTGTATCCAGTTTCAAATATTAGTAATCTCTATCACGATGAAATGATTTTTGAAGTTTATACTTTTCTGTTTTCATTTTGTTAGGTATTGATCAATATATATATATATATGATAACACACATAATATGTTATGTTCTGTAATTGTTTTAATCCTAAATGACGTCTTTTTCTACAGGGTTTTTCTTCAAATGTGGCAGCTAGATTTCACGGTGAAGCAAGTGAAATTGAGGCAATGAAGTCTGACACGGCATTGAAGGTGACTCTCCTGGGCAGTGAGTGGAGTTCATCAATGGGAGGCTTGTCCACCATAAACAGACAGCTTGCCATTCTGTTGGCCAAACATCCCCAAGTGGACGTCACTCTCCTTGTTCCACAGTCTGCCTGTTCTGAAGAAGAGAGGATAATGGCAACGAGTCACAATGTATCCGTGAGAGAGGCACAAAGACGCCCGGGTTATGCCGACTCCCTTGACTGGCTGAGTGCCCCACCTAGAGATCTCGCCATTGACATAGTACTAGGTCATGGAGCAAAGCTTGGTAAACAAGCTCAATTTATTAGAGAATCGCACCATTGCCGATGGATACAGGTAGTGCATACTGCACCTGAAGAACTTGGAATGTACAAAGACTATCCTGAGGCCATTTCTAAAGGAAATGAGAAGAACAGAACTGAAGTGGAGTTGTGTAAGTTGGCAGATGCTGTGGTAGCAGTTGGACCAAAGTTGACAAAGGCTTACTCTTCCTACCTGCGCTCATGCGTGAAGCACCAAGATATCATTCAACTGACGCCGAGCACGTTCAGTGAGTTTTCTGACGTAAAACAAGCTGCAGTTGACATGGACAAGTTTAAGGTTCTAACGTTTGGCCGTGGTGATCGAGAGGACTTCAGCCTGAAGGGCTACGATATCTCTGCCAGAGCAATAGTTGAACTGAGAGACAGATCTTACCATCTGATCTTCGTGGGTGCAGCTGACAGTAAACAGGATGAGGCTGCAGTGAATTTGCTGAAGAGTGGAATTGATAAAAGTCAGCTGACTGTGAGGAAGTTCGTGCAGAGTAAAGAGGAATTGAAAGAAACACTTTGTGAAGTTGATCTCTGCATGATGCCCTCCAGAACGGAAGGTTTCGGCCTGACAGCATTAGAGGCTTTGTCTGCTGGTCTTCCCATTCTTGTCAGTGGCAACTCAGGATTTGGTGAGGCATTGTGCACTGTACCAGCAGGGAAATCAGTTGTGGTGGAGTCTGAGGACCCTAAGGAGTGGGCAAAGGCAATTGCTGGTGTCCGAGAGAAGGAAAGATCAGACCGCCTCCATGAGATTCAGCAACTGAGGAGTTCCTATGAAGAGAAGTTCAACTGGGAGAAACAGTGTGACATTCTTGTGGAGAAGATGTGGGACATTGTTGGTGGTGAGTATATTTTGAATATCCTTCAAAAAGTGTTTTTGGGGACGACTCGGCTTTCAGTTCCTTATAAAGCGTCATGGAAAGCTGGGACACTACATATAAAAAAATATCTTTAACCTGAATAGTAATCAGTTGTTTTATCCTCTTATTGATTGGTGTGATATTTAAAAAAGATTTCTTTTTATCTTTTTAGCTTCCAAAAGACAAGACCCAAGATTTAGAACTCAGGAGGGCGAAGATGTCGATACGCCAACCGAACAACTAACAGTTGATTCATTACTGACTCCAAGTGAGTAACAAAATATTTGTAATACTTGGCAATTGGCATCCCAAAAGAGTAACATACAGGTTTGAAGAAGATCCAACATTTCTACTTTTCTTTTCTTTCAACTTTAGGCCAGCTACGCTTTTTGAAAATGGCACTTTTGATAATATTTTGCACTGCGGAAGAGACGTATGTTATTTTTGTACCTCTACTTTCTCCGGTTATGATCCAAAGACATGTATACACTAGTTTGATTTTCTTCTTATTTCTGATCTGGGCGGATGGCTTAATGTAATTTTTGTTTTAGTCAATTGAAGTTTTTATTCCATTTCACCAGAAAGCAAACATAGATTGCGTAAAACAGGAAGACTTGGGGCGGTTTTTTTTTGTTCTTTTTTAGTCGTGGGTACGCGAAGCGTAGAAACGACTATGAGAATGGGGCAGATGTAAACAAATCGATAAAATAACGACTTTCCGAAATTATACGGGAACACCTCTATTACATTTCCGAAGTAATGCTTCGGCGTTAAAATTTAACTGGACCTTTCTTCGAAGGAGTTTCGATTTTGATTAAAATACTCGTCGCAGTTAGCACATGTGTAACCGAGTCAAAGCTCTTTGAAAGACTTAAGGTGTAACTATGAGTGAAGACGCTTAATGCAATTGCTTTTCCGCGATTATCTTTCGCCATCATTTGCATTATTGTGGAATATTCGTCGCCGTTCGCCGGTATATTTAGTTAGTGTCCAGACCACAATCGTTCTTAAATAGAGCGTTTTCACTCACCTGAACAAATTTCTTTATCGTCTTGGTAACCGACTTCATCCGCCATGTTGGTGTTCTATGATAATCAGCTCTGAGTGTTGTGACAGGAAACATTTGGAGCACATTTTACGGTTTTGAGAAGACAATCGTGTAATATTTATATTTTCGTTATCACAGTCCTTTGCCTTGTCATTAGCTGTGGAAACAAAACAGGGAAGAAGTGGTCTAACGTCGAAAAAGTAATGTTTTTCCGTGTCCCACGTGTTCAGTATAGTCAAGGAGAGTACACCGAAGAACTTACTTCTGAGCGAAGAAGAATGTGGATCTGTGCGATAAGTAGAGATGACTTAACTGATGATATTTAAGAACGCGCTAGGATCTGCAGCCGGCACTTCTTTTCAGAAGAAGCTGCGAAAGATTGGGATCGATTCAACGTAGACTGGTTCCCTGCCCTCCATCTTGAGCATTCAAGTATGCAGGTCCGTTACATCGGGCAACTATTTTATTTTCACTATAATAAAGTGGGTATTCTTTCTCTCCAAAAATTTTTTAACTGTAGATGTACCTTAAGCAGTCTAAAATTTAGGAAACATTTTCATATATGTGCACGATCCTTCGCAGTAAAGCACTATTTGAGCAATAGTGAAAATCAGACTTGAAAAAAATTTTTGGGCCTGTACGGGATTCGAACCACTGACCTCTGCGATACTAGTGCAGCGCTCTACCAATTGAGCTAACAAGCCAACTGGGAGCAGGCCATCAAATTAATTCGACATAAACCCGTAGATGATAAATCAAACAACAACAAACATATGAAACGTATGTATGAACTGCGGTTATGAAACGTATATGTGCACGATCCTTCGCAGTAAAGCAGTATTTGAGCAATAGTGAAAATCAGACTTGATTTTTTTTTTCAAGTCTGATTTTCACTATTTCTCAAATAGTGCTTTACTGCGAAGGATCGTGCACATATACGTTTCATAACCGCAGTTCATACATATGTTTCATATGTTGTTGTTTGAAACATTTTCAATACACCAGATTTTAAAGACTGGTATAAATGGTTTCTCATTTTAGGGACATCAAATTGCATTGTTTCAGGGTGTATACTATAAGCAAGGCATGTAGCAAAGGTGGCAGCAAATACTTCACAGTCACTGCTATTTGTCTGTTGTTGCACAAGGACAACTTGAAATGCTAGTAAAATTTGAACGTCCAACAAGATTGAGTACCTGCTCTTGTACTTCATTTAGAATAATGTTATGATACAAACTGTCATACAGGTTGACAGTGCCATCTTCACACCCTACTGAGCTTACACATACCCAGTAGGCATTGCCAGTATGCAGAATCTGAATAAATTTCCCAATAACCTGATTAAGTTTCTAAAGGGTCCTAAAGTTGGTCTCTGAAAGCCCTCCACATCTGGATTCATGTTTCTTAGACAAACATGTACTTCATGCATAATATCACAGTCAAGCCAACCATTGGGTGATGAAATCAATTGGTAATGCCCATCATCCAGCTTTGCGAGTGATGCTGACGTTTTTGAAGAGTATTTTGAAATACCAGTTATCGCAACACTATCTTCAGATGCATTGAAAGTGTCACTAACAACCTTTGTTCAGTTTTTCCCCCTGATTTACACACCATACATTCCCAAGTTGTCATTGCATTGTTCAGCACCAGCTTGAAGTATAAGCAGGGCAAATGAAAAAACTTTCTACCTTGACAAAATGGGTTGTGAGATTTCAGCAGTTTATCTGAACAGTGGGTTCTGTTTGCATGTGCAGATAAAATCTACTTTGAGAGCTTCATCCAAAATATCTCTTGTCTGTTTGCATTTTGATTTTTCATTTTTGGCTGCCGGTGTTTTTAGACACAGGTGACAAAACCACTTGTTAGGTACTTTTGTAATTTTCAAACAAGATAAATGAAAAGTAGAGATGGGACATGTTTGGTTTGTGCATGTTACCACAGGCCCTCTAGCTGCCAGTCTGCAAAAACAAGCAAAAACAATTGGGAAAAGGGGATGAATAAGACAAACTTCACTTTTGAGTATACCACCTTCACAAAATTTCTGGTAGCACACAGTATCTCCAGAAGTGATTAAGTTTGGAAACGACAGAGTGCTAGTGTCTGACATCAGGCAAAATTCTTTCACAGAAGAGATCAATTTGCTTACGAAAACCACAAACAACAAAGTCGCAACAAAGCTTTTCAGCAGTGAATATTTACTGTTGGATTTGGTAAAAGTAGGCATGAGTTGTATTTGTTAATATACAGCTCCAAGTCTATATCCTTTAAACAATAGGGGCTTTTGACCTCCCCACATCCATTCCCACAGCAATCACACCTACACAAAACGTCAGGTGTGGCATGTAACCATGGATATTGTTTATTGATAAACGTGCCACATTTCGTTACCTGAAAGTTGATGTGCTTTTCCTTCATGATCTTTTCATAAGTTTCAATAGCAACACTTTCATGTTTACAACCATGTTCTGTAGACTTCTATACGCCTTAAAATAGTCTTTACTGTAATAACTCGTGTCAATCACCAAAAACAACAATAAATCCATCGATTCGACTAGAGGCAGGCACTCTGGATCGTATTTTTTGTCTGAGAACAAGAGAGGATCGATTCCAACACAAGAAATCTTCTCTAAGTAACGTTTTTTCACGTGGGGATCGAGCGTGTTCGCATAATCTGAGAGAGGATATCCCGCCATGTTGAAAAATGTGGAACACCGACATGGCGACTCAACTTTCCCGCGAAATTTGTGACGTCATGTGCAAACGCTCTATACAATTTCAAGCCTTCATTCTTCTCATTGCGAGCCGTCAGTATTTACATCGTTATATATCGCTAAAATGAGTAACCGGCGAAGTTTTATAGGGGAAAGCGAGGCGTTGTTTTCGTGACTGGCCAATTGTTTACTTTTCTGATGGTTTTACCTCTCATCTGTTTGGTAACAATTAATTTGTAAAAATCATTGTGTGTACACCCCTGAACGTTAAAAATATATCAAGTCGAAGGAACAGTTGTTATTATTACTTAAATAACAGTTTTCAAAATTTCTAGTCTGCATTCTGTACCCAATCTGCAGTCTGCAGTCTGCATTTTGTACTGACCGATACTGAGCTAAAATGTGAATTCTGACCATTCACCCAACATCATCCCAGCAGTTCAAAGAAATACCAAGTAGTTTCAACTGTATCAGGGAGTTACCCATTGGAATTTAATTATCTTCAAAACTCATTCCAACGCGATGTATCCACAACTGATTCACAGTTTCCTTTTATTTTTCCCGAAACGAAGCCCAAGTTTAAATGCTGTTGCTATCAAAACGTGTATTTGTACCGGCCATTCAGAGTGTAGTCGTTTTCCGACACAATAATGAAGTAATCATATATTTATGCGATTAATCCGTCATTTTTACGAGGTCTAACTCTTAACGCGGTTTTCATTAAATAAATAGCCTTCCTAAATTTAATATAGTTTAGAACGCGGTTTTGTCAGAAAACGGCTTTGTGAAGTTTGTTTCAATAACCGGCGCTGGGGTTCTTTTTCCAGTTATGCAAATATGTCAGAGTGTAAACCTTGTTGTAAATTTTTCCTCATTGCATCTTCTCTCTTGACTTTTAGTATATTCGTTTGCAAATAAAAAGTCACAATTTATCATTTCAAGGCTCAGTAGCTGGACAATACACTGGTTGTTTAGTGGTTGAAGCCCTTTCTTCCTTTTTTACCCCCAAACTTCTCTGTAAAGATGGGGAATTGTTTCGTTTCTTTCATGCTGTAGATTAAAAAAACTTTTTGTCCCTTCTAGGTTCTCTTGACCGAATCATCCGGGAACTTCAGCAGATGCAACTTGAGGCAAGCAAAGTGAAGAGCAGAACAGATCTATCATTGGGGCTGAGGACTTCTGCATCAGACAAGGGCTTCACGATATCTGACAATCAAGGATCAGGAAATTGCATGTTCTATGCCTTGTCAGAACAACTGGAAATTGTTAAAGGAATCAAAATTACACATGGCACATTAAGACAAACTTTGGTTCAGTACCTCAGAAGTAACCCAAAACTAGTAAGTTGATGTTAATATGTCGAACAGAGTTTTTCACTTGCTGTTGTTTTTAAGGTTAAGTGTGAAAACGGGTCAACACCACCAGAGCATATCCCAGTGTTCACGGCATAATTTTATTATTCAAGAAGCTGCACAATGATGTTGGTTACAGTTGAATCCATTTGTTACTTAATGTGGCTTCCGAAGTAGCAGACTTTTACGGTTTTAGTCATGTAATATTTCGGTTTAAAAAATGCCCCCCCTAAATATCCATCAGATAACACTAAACAGAATTCCAGTTATTCTCTTAATAATGGATCATTCCTGTTGTTTTTCTGCTGTTTGCGAATCCTTGTTGTTCCACAATAAATTGCTAATTAACGGTCGTCTCGTACCATTCTTAAAAAAATTACTCCATGACTCGTACTCCACGCGCTCAAGTTCCCATCAACAATCCTCTTTAACTTTGTTTCTTGAAATGATTTTCTTACAGCCGAATGGAACAGATCTGTTTCACTTTGTCCATGGACATCAAACATGGAATGAATACTTAACACACATGGAACAAGATGGCGCTTGGGGTGATCACGTGATTCTGTGCGCCGCAGCAAACTACTATGAAACGTGCATTCTTGTGGTCAGCAGTCTACCCTATAGCAATGATGTAATGATTACGCCACATTCTACAGTTCACGAAAGCAAAGCACTTGTACTGGGACATATTTATGAGGTGCACTATGTCAGCCTTCAACCCGCTCAAGGTACAGCTCATTACAGCACAGTTAGTAATTTTAGGCTTAGTTTCATAACAGTGTATTTCGTTTAACGTATTACATAGAATTATAAATCTTCCTCTTAACTCTTAGATGACAGTAAATTCAGGCTTTAACGTCAAGGCTTTTTCTCCATTTTCCTATCCATTTTCTTTCTTTGCTTATTTAACATACGTGATGACGTGGGTTGTTTTCATAAACTTCTTTCCAGCACTAATTAACGGTTAATCGCCCGCTAGATTGAAACGGCATTTGATGCAGTTTATTCTCCTTTGCTTTCTAATCGTTCTGTTGTGTTTGTTGTTTTTACAGGTTAAAAGACAGGCTATTTACACAGTCATTATACTTAGCTCAGACCTCTGTAAAGAAAACCCGGCCGAGTGAAGATCTCTCCAAACGTTTGCCGTTGGGCGAAAGAAGAATCAAAGTCTTTCAGAAGTTTAAAGTTTTCTTTTCGGAAGTAGTCTCTCTCGATAAATTGAGTATTTGTCTAGGTGCATATAATTCTGTAAAAACAGAAAATCATCAAGATAAGACGATTCATTTATGTTACTGAAAGCGCCAGAAAAAAGTTTTAATTTCGGTGCGGTTTAGACTGAAGATGGACGGTGGACGAGGTGGATGGTCAATTTGAAAACACGCAACTTGAACAATTCACGTGGAATATTTTTGTTTCCATAAAGCGCGATAAAGCATTTGTAAATAAATTTCAATGTTTAAAGTGTAGGTTTGAAACATTTTGTTGGTGTAGTAGATTTATTTCCTAAATACTTGCTGTGCTTGTATACGCATCTTGTAAACCCAGCTAGAGCGGTTAGTGCTCACAAATCACAAAAATATCTAAACAAATACGCTTTTTATGACACGACTTAGGGATACTAGCGTTTCTGTTCTCGTAGCTCTCCCCTCAATGCAGCTTTCTTAATACTTATTCTAAATTTCCGATAAAAAGAATCCAAGAATATCTGCAGCTGTTTTAGACAGCACCCGTGATCGTAGCCACACCGTTGACTGGGTAAGGGAGATGGGCGGGAACGGGGAGGGAAGATAAGAAATTTTATACGGAGATTTATCGATTGTACAAGTGATAGTTTATTGGCAGCGAAAGTAAGTATGTGCACCCCTCTACCCTGATTATTTCCTCTCCTACCCTCCCCTTCCCCCTTTAGTTGCAGCGACCCATTAAGGCGAACACTTGGTGAAAAACTGTTGCTGGAGATAGCAATGATTAGGAAGATAATTTTAGCATTAGCCGTATAAAATGGCCACAATATCAACCGTTAGCTGTGAAAGCCATCTTCCCGAGGAGGCCCTTATTTGATTGTCGCATCTGTAGTAAAAGCCACGATCCGCGACCGTGACTTTCTACTTATTGACCAGCGATTGATTTGACTATTCAAGCTTCAAAACCTAGACCTTGTAGAACCTCTCTTTTGAGCCGTTCCCTTTAAGTGCCTCCATATTAAAAGATAAACCACCATTATTCCACTGGAAAGACTTGACCCTTCTAGTTCAAATTCCCTTCCCCACCTTGGTAAGGTTCAAAGGACGACAGTGAAAACCCCGTGGGTTGCCCCAGATGTGAAGCTGCGAATTAATCGGTGTACAATGTCACTGACACCGATTTAACATTTTTGAACGTGAAAATATAAAAAAAAGAATGTCAATTAGTACGCTAAGTAGAAATAATTTGATTGAGTTAATAACCACACCTACTTAAAAAAAGACAAAGTCGTGATCATTAGTGATACTTTCTCTACAATGAATTTCGGGTAGAAAAACGGAAAAACGAGGTAAAAAGATTGCAAGGAGATGTATTTTTAAACAAAAAACGCGGTGAGAAAGAAAATTTTGATGAAAATACCTTGAGCTTGAAGGTTATAACAACTTACTATGGCAGGACAGAGTTGTGGTAAATCCGAGCGTTCTGATTAGTTCTCACTTGCTCGGGATTTTACCATACGGACCTTTCCGCGGAAGCGATCATAAGCCGTGTACTTTTGTTCACAAAAGCCGGAAAATCAAAAATTAATAAAATTGTCTTCCCGAGTGTCACATAATAAAATATTTTAGTAACATCACTTCCTCAAACTGTATTGGCCCTCGGTCGTTTTTCTACGGATCTCGCTACACTCGTTCCGCACTGCCACGATTTCGGGCCAGTAATCCCCAGTGCGGCCATCACGCTAAGTTAGTAAGAAGTTATATATTCTTTTTGGCAAGTGCCTGTTTGTCTTCCTTAACACAGTTTCCGTAATAAAGAAGGCTGCCTCATAAAGTCTCTGCAAGTAGGGGGGTGGGGGGGTGGAAGGGGGGACAAGGGGTTCCGAGTCTCCCGCTTCCCGTGCCACGTTCTCCTGCCTCCCGTACTTTTGTGCCCCTTTGCCTCACGACTCCCGCCCTTCATTGTGTTGCTCCCGTCTTAAGGTTAGTCAAGAGGATCAGAAACTCGGGTTTAACTTTCAAACTGTGCCAAAACTTAATATTCTTGTTCATTTTCTGGCCTTTGTTTTGGCGGAGGATCCTTGGTTCCCGATGAAAGTTACTACAGGTCTGTTTTCTTAATTAAACTAATTTTCACTAATCGGGTTATCACAGTTTGATCGTCGCTTCTGACATCTCGTTATAGAGACGTAAGTCTCAGTTCACTGTGTAATGTAATAGCTATTGCCGTTTCAAAATCAAACAAAAGAGTCGAGAGGCATCCGTAACGTTTCGAGTTTGCTTCTCATCTGTTCGTGCTTGCTTTCCCTTTTTGACATAACTAACAAGTCGTAGCTAGTACATCAATTGTTGAACCCCCCGTTTGCATTTTGAGCGTTCAGTTTGAGTGCTAGTGAAGCATGATTGAAAAGTCTTGTTCGACTGATTATCAGATTTGTTCCATACGTTGAAATCTTGTTTAAACCTCTGCGGAAAGTTTTAAGGTTAGAAGAAGTCCAGCTTCCATTCGCCGGGGAAGCCGCACTGACCTCTTCTTACTCCAAGTTTTGGTTACAGCCTCTTCTTCCTTCAAGTCAAGATAACATTCTCGATTTTCTTCAGTTTCATTTGGTTCCAAATCACATTCACCTCGGCAGTCTGAAAGGATCTGGCAAAATCTTTCTCCAGTTAGCTCTAAACGACCGCTGAATAATAGTATCGAATCTCCACCAATTTCACAAATAAAGTTGCTTTTCTTGCATTTTGCTCCCGCTTCCCGCCGACGTGTAGATACCGCTTCCCGCCCCCTGTTCTCCCACATCTCTCCCTCTCTCGCCCCCTGTTCTCTCGAGCTCCCGCTCCCCTGTCCTCCTCCACCTGCAAGGAAACAGGGTATGTCTGTCCAAGTTTAACAGTGGCATTACGGTGGACAAGCTGTGCTGATCACATACCCTAACAGGGTATGTCTGTGCAAGTTTAACAGTCGCATATCTGCTGAATCATTGACCAGCTTCGGCGGCATTCAGGTATCCATGTGGCAATGAATGACGGGAATTGTCATACAACACGTTTCCAAGACGCATGCACAAGTAAAGAAACTTTGTCCAATCTGAGGGCAGGTCAGGTTTGCGAGCGGAAGCGAAATGTCGACTGTTAGGAACGTGTGAGCGACTGCTAAAGAAATCAGACTACAGGCATTGCTTCCATGGCGACCATCGATACTAGACTGGCAAAATTCTGGGGGAACATCCAACTGTACACGTCACCATCGACCAAGGAAACAGGTTCAACTTGTTTGGAAGGTTCTGTCACAATATCGTCACCCAGTTCCGCCCCAATGTCTTCCCACTCTGGTTCACTGGAGTCAGACTCCTCATCATCACCTCCAAAATGTTGATTGTTGCTTTTTCAGCGAATTCGAACTCACTAAAATCACCTTTTGTAGCCGCTTTAAACATGGCAACTCCTTGGGCGATTTGTGCCTTAGCAAAGTCCAAACCTTTTCGTGCTAATGAGATCTTTCCGTGCACAGCAAGGGACTCTGTGCCTTCATAGCAATAACGGCCCTCCTGAAAAAGAAGCCAAAATATCATTCAGTCTGTCTTTACTTAGTCCATGTGTTTTTATATGCAACAATTCAAATTTACAATATATTTATGTGCATATGAATATGGACGGAAACGTGTGCATGTACGTTTGCGTGATTGCCCTTGCAGACCACTAGCTTAGCTGGAACAAAAACCTGGCAGAGATTAACTAAGGGTTGATCTAACGTTGGGAGAGAAGAATCAAAGGTAATGTCAGAGGCACACCTACCGAGCTACCTTCAGAGGAGGAAACTGGCCCACTTGCCTCGTCCAATGAACAATCTTCATTACATTCTAAAAATTGAAGAGTACATTGATTTAATAACATGCAACAATCATTATTTTGCACCAAAATGGAAATGCTGTTCGCATACCTGACAAAACTGCTTTCAGACTTTCAATTGTTGATAAGATTTCTCGAATAACAGTGTCCTTGTAGAACCTCAAAAGTCCAGTCATCTCTTTTTTTCAAAAGAACCTTCTCCTCTGTCAACCTTCTGCCCTCCAGATACTTCTCCACAACTTGTTTCTTAGTACGAAGAGGCATTTCTAAAAAAATAAAAATAAAAAGATAGAAAATAAAAAAGAAAGACATCCAAAATCTAATGAAGACATTAGTTTGTTAAAACTGATATCCAAATATGGCATCCTTAAATCGTGCACGATTGCAAAACAAGTCATAATTTATCACAGTGTAAAAGTGTCATCACAGGGTACAAAGAAGTTCAATTTTCCAGCTTGCCCGAATTTCCCCCAAAAAAAATCTCCCTAAAAACTTTCACTTCCCTTCAGGCACGTTGTGGGTAAAATCCACTAACCCAACAGCAACATCCCGTGACTAGCCTGGGGCTATAGGACACCAACTTCTTTGTACCCTGTATCGCCACATGCTAATCATCATCTTAAAATCAAATGGGACTCATTAAAATCATTTTGGGGGTGTTTGCAGTTTAAACCAAAATCATGCATTTCGTGTTCTTTCTTTTCACAAGTTTTCACAACACAGTCATATAAACATTGTTACGAGGATCGAATTATTATCACTGAATCTGTCACGCAATCCCAGACTTTTCTAGAATTATCTATAATCTGTAATATTCCAGAAACTTCTTTCATGTGACTCAGCAGTTTTCAAAAATAGTACAACTTGTAATACGCTATAAATAGTAATAGAACATTCTAGATAACTAAAGTAAATGTATAAAAGCTGGCTTGTGAGAAGTACAAAAGAGATTTGCCCGAGGGCTTACCCTCGTGGCTTGCTGACTGAACTTTTGGAAGCTACGATACGACGAGGCTATGACCTTTTGACCTTGCGATATCCGGAGAGAAGAAAGAGATGAAAAAGACGATAGTCGAGAGAGGAAGAAGATAGAGAATACAGAGTTTACTATGGAGTCCTCCGGAAGAGTTTGTGTACAAGGAAAGAATGCGATAAATCAAGAAAGCCAAGCGCTGTGGTCTTCAGTCGGCGGATGTTGGAATTGGAAGTTGATCAAGACGACGAACACTTACACGGCATGAAGGATTGTAAGCCTGCTTTATGAACTGCTAAACTTAATCTTTAACCTAAGTAAATTAGAGAATGTAAAACTAATTAGATAATAGTTAAAATGGGTAACTGCTTGTTGTTACATTTTTGTTGCGTGCCATATATCGTACTCGGGAGTCTATTTTCATACATGCTTTGTTAGCGGACATTTGTTGGTCACTCGTGCACGTAACAACGTAAATATTTAACAATTATTCCACGAGCGCGCGTTGGATATGAGAAGATAGATAGCCAACGAGGCGCGTAGCGCCGAGTTGGCTATAATCATCTCATATCCAACAAGCGCGAGTGGAATAATTGTTTTATTAAAAACGTTAAATTAAATTATTACATTTTATTAAATTTTTAGCTCCCTTTTGATTTTAAGCTGACACGTACGCTTACCATATTTGTAGATTATGGTATATTGGCTGATATACCATAATGGCTAAGCCAATAAAAAGTCTTGAATTGCATTATCCATTGATCTAGTTTTTAATAAATTAAAATATAAAATATATACACTGCATTGTAATTTATTTACCACCAGTCTGATCATGTAGAGCCCACGGAAAGTTGTTGTCAAGGGCATCTGCAATTTCCACTTTACAATCTGTGGTAGTGTAGTGTCGCGAAGTCTTTAACTGGAACGGAACAGACTCAAATATACAAGAAGAGTTTACACCCAAAGTAGTCAGATCCAACGAATCTAAAACGTCCTTAGGCTTAGCAGCCAAGCCTGCAATATCCATGGATACCCGGATATAACAGGTAGTAAGACCATTGTACTCTGAAATAAGCCTTGCAAGGTCTGATTTTTCGTCAGTGATCTTTTTGCGTAAGCGATGACCTTGTTTTGAGGTATCTAGGGAAAATAAAATTGTAACAAACAGGAGAAAATAGGCAAATTATGTCAGTAAAATAATTTATTAATCATCTGTCCTTATCATGCCATAGTCACATAGGCCTTCACTGTCTTGCTCCAGCAATTTACTAGTTCAGTCATCGTCATTTCCCCCAGGTCTGATGTAAGCACTACATAATGAATTAGTTCTTTTTTCATCTCATCCAAGTTCAGCTAAGCCTTCAGCTTACAGAGCATAATAGTAACATCCAAGGTGTGGTCCTCCTTCTGGCAAGCAGTTGTATTGCATTGTTATTAACTGTGTCTGTTTCTGCAGTCATAACCCCATCCACCTACAGAATAGCCAAAGCCCCTATTTGCCAGCTTGTTCAGAGTTCCTGTCAGCGCCTTCGCAGCTACTGTAGCAGTCACAGGACCTGAATACTAATGTACCTCAACCTGACAGCCATTCCCCTACTTAACTATTGCCCACTTCCCACGAGTGAGGACGTTAGGGGTTGGTCTTTTGGGAAGCATCTTAATCAATAAAGATGGAAAAGTGAAGCATGACTAAATACACATATTGATGACCAAAAGGCATAATTATAATGAATAAGGAAATAAACTAACCTGCTAGTCGATTGATATTTTTCAATCTCTGGTTTATAGAAGAGGCCATATATCCAATCTTCTGATGAAGTTCAAACGATTTCTGAATAGCAGCCCCATCTTCAGATGAAGAGTTCCTGTCAAGTTCTGAAAATGAACAAGGTAGTGTTCATCAATCAACAGGTTTTGCAGACAGGATGCAAGTTTAAATTCTTCAACTCACACAGCATTAAAACTCTAAATGGAAAATCAGGACCAAAAATCTTAGCACAAATCACTACTCAAATAATTAATTTCCCAAAAGTACGTTTAGCATGATCTCTGACTTCTGATGTCCAGACGTCAAGATTACAGGATTCAACATCTACTCCAAGTTCTCTAGCCAATGCATAGAAATCTTGACAATGCTGTTTCAGGTCCTTTTTTACCTGTGCAATATAAAATAAGTATATAAAAATAAATACCATGTGATGCTTCCACTGATTTTTGTAATTATATCAAGAAAAATGTTTCATGACAAAACATAAACAATTTTGTCTACATTCACAGCATAATGGGGAAAAAGTTAAAAATTAATAATTAACATAATTATAATAACAAGTATTAAATGCATGATTCTAATATTATAAAAAAATATTATTTAACTGTTATTAAAATAATGCTTATTCACACGTTCAAATCATTTTTAACTAATGATACCAGAGTTGAGTCAGGCAAACTGTCACTGTGCTATGAATGCAAATGACCTTTGCAAATCTTTTAGATAACAAATCAGCTAGGTTAAGAATTTTACGGGAATTCCAAGCAATAGCATGTTCAGTCAACAACTCCTCTCGCCCAGAAGAAAAAAAGGAAAAAATTAATGACAACACTGATTTCATTAGAATAATCAAAAGATTTAACATTATAGCATATATTATGTCAGCATTCCTTCATGCTTAGGGAAATGAATGGGAAGGGGGTTGTACTGCAAATAACACTATTGAGTTAGAAATTTACCAACAGTTAATTTATGATCATTTAGAGGTCAAATAAAGATATATATACAACCTTCAGGGCACATGTGCCTTGATGTTGATCCACAGCATGATACATAGCTGTTTATCTGTTCCACTTCTTCTCCTGTAGAGCGAGCAGCCCCCTCCTGCCACCACCCCCCCCCAAAGAACCTAGCATGTGTAATGCAAAATATTCCTTTAGAATGTAACATCTATTTTTTAATTTGTTCAAGTTAAATTCAGATTAAAATAAATCTTACATGGTTGGTTTCATTGTGGACGCAAACATCTACTTTTATAATATCCTTTATTTACTTTTCCTCAAAATATATAAATTTTTCCTTACTCTATAGGTGTCAAAAAAAGTAGGAGCCACCCACAATGTTTAGATTAAATACTATGAATGAAAAGTGTACCTGACAGGACCAACTGACAATGCTGGTTTCATTTTTGATGCACTCTGGGGATCTTTTTTCATCAGCCATGGCCAGTATTTGCCGACAACATCTTCCCAAAAGTATGTTACTTTTCTAGGAATCATGTCCTGAATTTGAATATAATGAGCATATCCATACACTTCACCATAAAACATGTTCACTGCTCGTTGCGCAGTCCCATGTCGGCAGCCAGTAATGGTCAGCCCAGTCTCATCAAGACGCTTTTTTTTCTTGAGGGTGTTTCTTGCTGCATGCCAGTGGGACTCACCACAACTGTTATTACCAGTTTCCTTTTATAAAAAATTGGACAATATAGTAAAAACTAAGGCACAATTTACAAAGAGTAATACAAGTAATACAAAAGCTTTTATCATACATTAATTAATGTCAGAGATTAATGTCATAGCATGCATTTGCCTAACAAAAAAAACATTGATATCTCTGTTTATCAATGGCAGGGACATAACTGCAATGGGAAAGAACAAATTTATTTATAAACATAAAAGAGGATACCAACAAAACCAAGAGTAAAAAAAGACTTACATACTGATTTGTATTCTTGTAAACTTTAGCTAGATAATTATCAACTTTATCATTGCTTAAAATGAATGTTTCACCATAATAGGAATCTCTTTTTCTCCTAAAAACATAAAAAAAATTACAAACAGGGTGGTAGGAGAATAAAATTAAATTATAGTTATTTAAAAAGGAATGGATTGGATGTTTTACCTCAATTTTAATTGCATAATAAAAAATAATCACAACCTATAAGAAATTACTTACATGTGTATAAGGAGGGAGAAAAAAATCAAGAAAATACTTGTCTATTATCAATTACAATTTGGAACATTAGCTTAATATAACAAAATAGCTTATGGCTTTCAAAAAATAACAAAAACTTTCATCATTAGCTCTCCAAGTGAGAAGTGATGCATAAAAGATAAAAAAGGTGCAACTTTGAGATGCCACTTCAATGTTACCAACCACCTGGAAAAAAGGCCATTACTAATTGTCCTTATTTAGGAGAAACAATTACATACATTAAATGCACATTAAATGACAGGTTACTTACTCTCCAGCTGACTTGTAATGATACAACTTCGCCTTGCCATCCACATGGGCTGAGTGCTGGTAGGTAGCACAGGCTGGGCATACCATAAAGTCCTTGAATTGTAGCAAGTTAATCTCATGGTTGCAGAACTTCCATTCTTTAAATGCAGTACTAAATGCAGAGTCATTCATAACACCAACCTATGAATTAGATGTAAAAGATGAAAGAATAACATAAACTGATAAATACATTTCATAATCTCTGATGGGTATGTTTGCAACGCTTTCAACATAGATTACTTGATGGAGAGGCATTGACTAATTTGATTCACTGTAAAAAAAGCTACATTTGTTAAATGTATGAGTCAATTATAGGATACCAGGCATCACTCTTGGAGTAGGGGATGGAGATTCTAAAATCGCACTCCTTTGAAAGGAACAAAATGTATTTAACAATATTTGGTCTTTTTAATAGAGGACCTTACCAAAAGAGAATCATGTGATTTTTTTTTTTATGGAGTGGATTGCTGGCTGGCTTGGGACGGAAAAAAGACACACAATTTAAACTTACATTTAAATTTTTTAACAAAAAAATGTAAAAGGTACAAAGCATTAACTATGTGTATATAAATTTAACCTTTTAAAAATATTTGAACAGAAATGACCATTTTGGACACTTTATAGCATTGTAACCTACCCTTCCTCTTAAAATAGAGAAATCTTCCAAAGATCTGAGAAAACCACTTTCAGACGATCCAGGGAGGTGCTTTGGAAGTAAGTCCCACTTGGTGAGAAGATCTTGAGAAAAAAGGTATTGGGTATTTGCTAAAGTAGCAGGCCAATACCCTTCACTCACAAGTTGATTTACATCGAGTGGATCAACGGAATATTGACAACAGCTGCAGCAATAGACAGCGACATTTAAATCAAACCTTCCAATGGAAAAGACAATAAAAAAAAAACAGACAAAAATAGTTTTATCTATCACTAAAGACAACTGCAATACGTACAACTTAACTGATGTGAATGCTAAATGGTCAATTGGTGTTAAAAAAATTGAAATTATAGGTAAAAATACTGTACCATTAGCAGTCACAACAATACATCCTTTATTGGTTAAAGAGACTGACTCAAAGGAATCAACAGCCTTGCATACAGCACATATATTGTAGATTGAATTGACACTATGTGGCAGACATTGCACTGTTAATTGAAAACAAGTAAGCAAAAGAAACACCTATTCAGTAAGTGAAAATAAAAGCAACAGTAATGGAAAATATTCTTATCATATAACGGGGATACATACAAATGGCAGGTACTACAACCAGAAACACCAGAACACCAACTAACAACTAGGTTAGTTTAGGGTTAGAAATAGGGCTACAACTGACAGTTAGTGGTTAACACAACTAAACGTTAGCGGCTGGTGTTTTGGGTGGGTAGGGTTTCACTTAGCTTTTTTAAGAGTATTCTGGGTTTTATGAGGTGTTCCTGATTTTAGTACATGCCCATACAAACTTCCAACTGAAATCATACCTTTTCAAATATATACCCACATGAGGGTGTAGTAACAGGTGATCTCTTTTATTAAATCTTAAGGCACTTCAATAACCACTTGACCTTGTTTAAAATAAACAATGCCATGTTTTTGTATAATCCATATCTTGGAATTCCTATTCTTTCATGTACACGAACCAACGGCCTTTAATGAGAGCCCTTTTAGGCTGGGCCTTCCCATATAGTCCATGATATATAGGGAGTAGCCCATCTGGAGGCAGTAACAAGAAGTAATGGTCATTTACAAATATATACACACAAACCCAAGAAATATATTGAAGATTTCAAGATAAAATATAATTATGTAAAATTTGGTTACATTTAAAGAGTAAACATTATACTTATACATATATCTATGAACATACATACTTTATTGACTTTTCCTGAGGGGGCTTTACAAAGACAATATTGCTATTTACAATTAAAAATAAGAATGACTAAAATAAGGTTCTAACTTACCTACTGTTGTTATATATAAGTTTCCTTCCCCGTCTAAAGACACTGATGGTGCCACAGGTTTAAAAAACCCTTCATGATCGATTTCTCTATCATGAAAAGGATTTCTTCTGTGCACATCACTGTCACACTTTGCACACATGATCTCTTTCAAGCCACACTGCTGACAACGGACAAGAGATTGGTCTTTCTTGCAGTGTACACAAGGAGCTGATGGTAGAAGGGGCTCCAACTCTAACAGTGACTTCATAATTTGAAGTCTTTTGTTGGCCCAGCTTTTGCCTAGATCCTCAATCCTTGTAGTCCAACTCTTCCGGATTGTTGGAGGCTTGGTATAAGTCGCACATTCCTCAATAAGTTGATCTAAATCTACAAAAATATTTGTATAAACATAACAAAACATAAAACACAACATATAACAACGCAAAACAAAATAGACATGATATAACACAACACAACATAACTATAAGACCTTTAAATAATGTTTATTTAAATGTATATTTAGATTACGAGGTAAAGATTTCTATCATCACCTTTGATAGTTGATGAGGGCATCACCAGAATTGGCTATCAAGCGATAATTGTGAGCAAATAATTTTATTTGTTTTAGTATAAATCTCACAATCCTTCAAAACTGAGAAACAAAACTATCACATCTCCATGTGAGACACAAAATGCAACAGAAACAAACAGCTACCATTTTGTAGAGAATCACTACCCACTTTCTATCAAAGAATAAAACTAGGCAGCTGAGGTAGCATAAGCCAACCAGAGAAACGCATTCGTGATAGATAAATATACATAGACAAATTTTATAAGTAACTTTAGACCCAAGGTTAATACAATAAATTCATTAAACTCTTATAACAAAACAGTAAAAATTGATGTAAGTAAATGTTTTCATTTAAATGCATGCAATGAAGAAAAAATATTTAGTTTGATCAAAATGCTAAATAAGCTTGACGAACGCATACATGTAGCAGTACCATCTGAAAAATTATCCGTATACAAGTCTTCTAAATCTTCTCTAGGACTATCCGAGAAATCCACATCGTGGGCAATTGGAGAAGCTAAAAATAAAATCGAATATAGATAACGAGCAAGGGGGCAAAATTACCTAATTAATTCCGATTGATTTATAACCTTTTACCTTTACATCTAACTTGACATAACATGTCAACAACTAGACTCACCATGAACAGCCGTGGTAGTACTGCTTGGTCGATTTTTTCTTCGTCGATATTTGGAGTACTTCGATCGTTCGCCTGTAAATGGGTTTCTGCTGAAAACGGTAATATGCGGTTTCTTTTTCTTTTTTTTCGAGGCAAGTAGACACTCTGCCTCAGCCACGACAGTCGCTAAATCAAGCTCTTGTTTTTTCTTTTTCTCGCGTTGGAAATTTACTAAGCGTTCTGCCATTTAGAACGCAAACGCTTGTAAAAGTAGAGACTAAGAAATAGTATGCGAGACAGCCGCCATTTTGCTTCACACATCAAGCGCGACAAATGGGACCTGGGTATGACGGACAGGAATGAACCGGAGAATGATCACAACAATCATTCCCGGATGTGTGGTCAATTGATCCTATTCATCATTTCTCACCGGGAGCGGGCTTCGCTCAAGGTCTCATATTTTCGAAGAATTGCTTGAACAGAAGCGCTACCATTGAGGGTCTCCTCATAGGCTATCAAAACATTGTCTTGGCTTCCTTATCAGCATTGAAACATCCTCTACAAATTCTGAGATCAGTAGAATCCTCATTCCCTGATTATAAATTCAACAAATTGATTACAAAATACAAAGAGTACAGGACGTTCTCTTGAACCATGTAAAAAGACAGAAAAAAAAAAAACAACAGAATTTGTCGTAGTATCATACTTTTTCAATTAACCCAATGTGATAGTTAGGTAGTGCTGTAAATATGTAGTAAAGCTGATAAGTAAGTTACCAAGTTATTTTTTATTTCTATCGCTCACCACAAGGTAAGATATAGTTTACGGAGGGGCGTATCAGAAAGAGGACAATATATTTGGGGTCTGGTTTCATTTATTTATTAACCTGTTCATCTATCATTAAATTATTTCTTCCACAGCCAAGGAGTTTATCTGATTCCGCTGAATAAACTACTGTTACCAGACTTGCCAGAACGAATGAATGACCGAGCTGACCAGAAAGTCTGACTGCTCACCGTTAGCATTCAGGAGACGGTGTTCGTACTTTCTGTACGACGTTAGCCAGTAAGAATCTCATTCGAGATGATGAAGAAAAAGGACTGTGCGACTTAACTCACCTTTCTTCTCTTTCCTGTATTTTTGCTGATAATAAAATCTCTCCGAAGCTCATAGAAGCTCTCCGCCACCCACTACGGCAAAGCGATCAAACCTTTTCCCACCCTCCCTCACTCGGGAAGCTTTGCTACCTCTCATGACTGGAGAGAAAGTTCGATACTGGGTGTAGCTTTCACTTTAAGCTTGAGAGTCACCGAGTACAGTTTATAACAGATTTCGCCGCTGTTTCCTGCCAAGTTTACCCTCTTTTCAGGTAAGAAATTTGTAGTTTGGATCCTCGCTTGTACTAAGAATGATGAGCGATACCGTTTGTTTGCAGCATTCCTCAGTGAGGGGCTTATAGTGTTCTTTCACATTCAAAATGTTCTTTACGATTCGAAAGTGCGATCATCGATTTGTCTTCTGTTTCAGAGGCTTTGAAATAAAAATATCAGGTTAACAGGCAAAGGAAAGAGCTGATCATAAAATAAGTTTTTCTGTTGAAGGGCAAGCTTTTGAGGGGAGATTCCTTTAGAGTTTCGAGGAAATTATGCAAGTCAAAGACTAAATATGTATGTATCGGACGTGAAAGTGCTGCTCTGCTAAATATCCTTTTGATTTGCTTGTGGTACTTATGGTTCTTGTTCTTATCGCTCCGAAACCATACGGTGAAACCATATGACTATACAGATTATAGTGTTTCTTTTGGTTTTCTACGAGAAAACCAGCAAAGAAATGGCCATGTGTTCTTCAGTCCGTCGTTTTGTGTCCGCCATTTTGGGAACCTTGCTGTCGTGACAAGAACAACGAAGAAAAGGGCCTTTGCTAAAAGTAGGATACCCTACTACAGCAATCACTCCGCGATGTTCAATATTGAAATTCTTTGCTCCCATGGAGATATTCATCCTCATCCTGGTCCGAGCCGTGTAAGTCATCGGAATCATGACGGTAACGTGGCTTATAAAAATCGACATCGCAAACCTGATATATCCGTCTTCTATGCTAATTCAAGAAGCTTAGTTAACAAGACGGTCCTGTTGGAATTGGAAATTGCTACTTATCGTTATGACATTATGGTCTTCACGGAAACCCATTTAGACAGAACAATGATAGACAGCGAATTGTTTCCTTCAAATTACACGGTGTTCAGAAGAGACCGTCCTCACAACGGCCGTAAAGGTGGTGGTGTGTTAATAGCTACGCGGGATACAGTAAAAGTGTTCCAAAGAGAAGATCTTTTAGGTAATTCCGAATTACTTTTTGTACACATAATCTTGTTTCAGGAAACAGGAAAGTTAACTTGGGGGTCTTTTATAGGCCACCCAAAAGCGACATTAATCCTCTTCTACATCTGCAAACAGCCCTAGACAGTTTTCTTTCGACACCTAACTCCGACCTACTACTCTTGGGAGACTTCAATTTGCCTGAAATAAACTGGGAAACTATCTGTGCCTCAAGGAGTTCAGACCACACCACCCTGTTATGCAAAATTATTAACGACAACTTCCTTACCCAACTGGTCAAAGACTCAACTCGAGAGGAAAGCATCTTAGACCTAGTTCTTGTTTCTTCGCCTGACTTAGTACACGACCTAACGGTTGGTCAACCTTTCTCCGATCACAACTCGATAAATTTTTTTCTATCGAGATCCCCTCAACGGTATCGTAGGTCCAAGAAATTGGCCTATTCCTTCAGAAAGGCAGATTGGGAACATCTTTGGAATCTCTTGAATTACATCCCTTGGCACTGTGCTTTTCTTGAAGACAACATCGACCTTGTTTGGTCTGCATGGTCGGATCTACTACTATTGGCTGTTGACGAGTGTATTCCAAAACACGAAGTTATAAGATCCACAAATGCACCATGGATTGACAACAACCTTATCAAACTTTGCCAAAAAAAGAAACTACTCTACAAGAGGGCTAAAAAATTGTCTATGGAGTCTCACTGGGTCACTTATCGTAAGTTTAATAATCAGCTAAAAAAGAAATGTAACTCTGCGCGATAGCAGTATATAAACAATTTGACTGAGGAGCTAAAATCGAACACTAGCCCGAAGCCTTGTTGGAATGACGTAAAATGCAAGAGAAAAGGATCAAGCGATCTACTATCCTTGAAAGTAAACGATAAGTTTCTAAATGACGATATTAGTATAGCAAATAGCATGGACCATTATTTTTCGTCTGTATTTACTGTTGAGGACCAAGCTAACATTCCAGTTTTTGATTACGTTACTAACCAGAAATTATGCAGCATTTATTGTTCCCCTGAAGAGATAAAAAAAATGCTGAAAAGTTTAAATATCTATATATCCCCAGGGCCAGACGGCATATCGCCACGGATTCTGAAAGAATGTAGTCAGGTGTTATCATCTCCGTTAGCGTTACTTTTGAATACATCTTTTTCGCTGGGTCAGCTACCAACAATGTGGAAAAATGCCAATATTACACCGGTGTACAGAAAAAGGAATAGGAATCTTAGAGAGAACTATCGTCAGATTTCACTAACGTGTATTCTATGCAAAATCGTGGAGAAGGTGGTGAGGAATCGAGTCATTGATTTTTGGTCTGATCAAAATCTTTTCAACCCAAATCAATTCGCGTATCTCAGCGGTAAATCCACTCTATTGCAGTTGTTAGCTTGTTATGATGACTGGGCTAAAGCTAGAAATTGTTGTAAACCTACTGATGTTATCTTTCTAGACATGTCCAAAGCTTTTGATAGTGTACCACATGAGCGTTTATTGCTTAAGCTGAAAAGGTACGGCATAGATGAGCCTTTACTGCAGTGGTTTAAACATTTTTTGACAAACAGAATGCAACGCGTTGTTATTAGAGGAAAGCGTTGGGATTGAACGTCAATGAAGTCCGGGGTGCCCCAAGGAAGAATTCTTGGCCCTATTTTGTTTATCATCTACATAAATGACATCTCAACAGATTTGACATCTACTGTTAAGATTTATGCAGATGATACTAAAATCTACCGAACAATCAGTTCGCCAGATGTTGATATCCCTGCCCTGCAGAGTGACCTAGATCGATTGAGTATATGGGCAAATAAATGGCAAACGCACTTCAATCTGGATAAATGCGAGGTCATGCGTATTACACATAGAAAGGATAAAACTAAACCAATTTACGCGCTGCGGTCGCTGGGGGGGGGGGGGGTGCAATTTAGGTCAGTAGAGAACACTAAGGACCTTGGAGTAACCATCTCTTCTGACCTGTCCTGGGGCTTGCATGTATCTGCAATGGTAAACAAGGCAAATATGGTACTAGGTATCATGAAGTGGTCCATCGGAACTATTAGCCAGTACGTGTTTTCGCAGCTCTATAAATCGCTGGTCAGTCCCATACTGGAGTATGCGGCTCCTGTTTGGAGTCCATATTTGATTAAGGATATTACAGCTCTAGAAAGGGCTCAACGAAGAGCTTCGCGACTAGCTTTAAGGCAGAAACGAGGCGAAATGAATTACGAACACCGTTGTAGCTTACTAAAATGGCAAACACTAGAAAAGCGGGGAGAATTTCTATCTCTGGTTAAATGTTATAAGATAGTTTTTGGTATTGATCACCTCTCTTTCCCAGATTTCTTTGTGTTTCCCAATAAGCGTACAAGAGCTAACCACGACTATAAACTTTATCTGAAAAGAGCAGTTTGTAATTGTTACAAATATTGTTTCTTCATTCGGATTGTGAGGAAATGGAATAGCTTGCCAGGATACATTGTCCACGCCGAATCATTGTCGGTTTTTAGGAGTAGACTTAATTTATTTGAATATTTACTGAATATTTATTGAATCTCTAGCCTTTAAATTTTATCTTTTGTATGTTTTTAGTAAGGGAAATTGTTTTTATACAGGGCTAACCTCGCGATTTTCACGATTTTCCCTTTTCAGGATGTATTTTTTACATTTGCGTTCTAGCTTCCTTAATAAATGTTATGTTATGTTATGTTATAAATACTTGCGTTATCATTGGGCGTCCCAGATCCGAATACTTTGGTAAATTACACTGCATGGTTCAAAATTTTTTTTGACGTAATCTGTTTGAATTGATGTTGTTAATCTCATTGATTTCCATGGTATTTGCCTGATTTCAACATGAAGATGTTTGGTTTGAATGGTCGAGCGCAAGCATACAGTTGATATTCAGTAATTTCTCAGATGCATGATCACATGATTTGGAATAACCTCTAGCACAAGTGAGCCATTTAAAGACTAAGAAATTGAGCTCCCCCTATGCGTTCGTGGAAATCGAAATCTTCTAAAAATTAGGGAAAGCTCTTTAAATATCACTCCCATTTTATTGAGAAATTGCTGGATTACATGAAGGGCAAAAAAATAAGATTGCTTTGTTTTTTTTTTAGAAACCTTTGAACTAGATATTTTTTAATAGTTTCCTAGTTTTCAAAATTTGTTTTTCTTTTTTTTTATATATATAGTTGGTGTGATACCCCTCAAGGTTTTACCAACTTTAATAAAATTATATAGATGTAGATGAACTCAGATATTTGTTATTCGCTAACAATCTTTCTTGATAAAACAGAGAAACCACAGCATACGTGTAATATGCATTTTAAGCCAAAAAATTTCAGTTCCAGTATTTGGCCAGTTGTCTCTTGTTTATGAAAACAACAAATACTTCCCTGTACCTATATACTCAATGGCTTTGATTATTACAGTTTAGACTCACCATAACAAATCTGACTAGTTGAGTACATTCATTCAATATTCAATAGTGTGAAGTTCACGCAATAAAATGCACACCTGATTAGCTCGAAATTAACCACTTTCATGCGGACTCAATTAGTATCAAAGTAGTCTACTAACTAAACCCATCCTTAAATCTACTCGTCAATGTGTGGTTGCATGACATGTGAGAAGCATTGTGATGTAAATCGAACCTAGCTTGTGAGTCAGGGAGTGTCTACTACAAGCCGAACAGCTAGATTGTGGGAAGAGATACAGAGTTTGGGACAACTAGGTCCAGACAATTCTAGCCATGCAGTCATAATGGATGGAAAAAAAGACTTTTGAAATGTAGAATTCTATAAGGAAATTGAGTGAAGGTTTCTCTTGATTTAAGTCAAAAATATGTGTGACAGTTTAGGCTGCCACAATAGCTCAGTTGAATAATGTGGAGCAAGATTTTTGACTATTTTGTAAAATTGGCTTATATGTATGTAGTTCTCTCCTGATACTGAGAGGCTTCCAAGCAAGTTCATCATGTACCTTTGTGAAGCTGGTTCCCTTCTTAGTTATACTTTAAACATAAACAAAAAATTATTATCAGTTTTCTTACTCTTTGTAATTAAATTGTTTATTGCATCAACCACATCATTACATGACATAATGTGTACAACAACTTTTGCTGACCTAGATCTCATGCAAGATGTATCATAAATTGAAAATTGTTGTCTCAAAAGCATCATGCTGGGTGACAAACTCTTCAAAAAAAGAAAAAAAAAACGAATTAAAAAACAAAAAAAAATTAAACACAAAAAGGCTCTTATTCTGTTTTTTTCGTATTCCAAACAATAACTTATGTCAGAGAGAAGGACTTATGAAATCAGTTTCTGTTAAAGAATCAGGATCATCTTCTGAGTAATTTTCTGTGTCAATTGGAAATGAAAACATTAATAACAGGGGATAAATTGAAGTGACAGGTCTGGAAATAGCTACTTGGTTTGAATATTTTCAGCTTGGAAATCATTCATGTTTTGGTTTATATTACAACTGTTTAAGGTTATCACATCCAAACATAACCAACCATAGATTTGCACTAATGATTTCTTTCCTGTTAGATATTAACCTTTACAATAAAAGTAATCTTCATGTTGTTTTTAAAGAGTCAGGAGAACTCTGTTTTAAAATTCAAGTATTTTCTTGTTCGTAATAGCCTTGTTGTTAACATGTATAACGCAAGCAGTTTATTTTTTGACAAAAAAAATTATACAGTGAGACTTAAGTCAAAATGTCTGACATGAAAATAAATAACTAGAGCTTTTTACAAATAAGCAGTGTTTACTCAGAGTGTTTAAAAGAACACTGAAGGGTGGATGGCTTCCAAAGATTGTACTTAGAGGAATAAAATATAACTCATTAGTTTGGTTTAGTAGAAGTTAAATTATAAACCTCATTTTTTCCATTTTTGGTTCAATGGTTATAATGCAAGAGCAAGTTAGTTTAAGTTACTCACCTTTAATGACAGCTTTTATTTTTGTTGTGGCAGTTTCCCATGAATGATATGGAATTTCTTTCTAAAGAAGAGTTAAGAAGAAAGATGTTAACATCTCTGGGAGGAAAGAGTTTATATCTCAGTGGGCAAAGTTTGCATGAATTGCCTGCAGCTTTGTTTGAATTGACTGAGTTGGAGGAAGTTGACCTGTCATGGAATAAACTTACAACAATACCTGAAAGTATCAGAAAACTAAACAGTCTTGTGGTACCTTATGTTAGAAGACACCAGCTGTCCATATTCCCTACAAGTTTGACTCAGCTGAAAAAACTCAGAGTGCTGAGCATCTCACATAACAAACTAACCATCCTCCCTGATGCTATTGGGGAGATGGTGGAGCTGGGGGGACTGGACCTGAGTTACAACCAGTTGACTGTGTTGAGTCCAGCTATAAAACAGCTGAAGAAACTCAGATGGCTGGACATCTCACATAACAAACTAACCATCCTCCCTGATGGTATTGGGGAGATGGTGGAGCTGAGGAGCCTGGACCTGAGTCAGAACCAGTTGACTGTGTTGAGTCCAGCTATAAAACAGCGGAAGAAACTCAAATGGCTGGGCATCTCATATAACAATCTAACCACCATCCCTGATGCTATTGGGGAGATGGTGGAGCTGGAGACACTGCGGCTGAGTCACAACCAGTTGACTGTGTTGAGTCCAGCTATAAAACAGCTGAAGAAACTCAATGTTTTGTCTGTGAGAGGGAATCCTTTTACAGTTGAAGGAATGAGAAGTGTTATGGAGCTAAAGGATAAGATTCACACAGTAGAATCAGATGTCCCAGGTGAGTAAAGGAAATTCCTCTTCACATTAATGTTGTGACATGTGCATTATTTACTAAATTGGTTCTAATGGTTGACTTGCAAGTGGTTATGCTGCTTGTTACTGATAATTACAGGCAGGTGACAATAGTTTTATAAGAAATCCTGAGAAGAATAATGAAGTAAATGCTGTCACAGTTATACTCTATGATCAAACAAAGGTTGCATCACTTTAGAAATACATGACATTTGTACTGGAAGTTTTAGTTATATTTTGAAAGGTTTATTTTAACGACTTGGCTGACATTGAAAGTTAAGTTGAACTACAGTGTACTATAATTTGATAGGGAATTGAGGAGGGATTAAGTTTATTACAAATCATTTTACAGTAAGGGATTATTGTAAGTTGTAATTTTTGCTTTCTAGTTGATTGGAAATTAAGAAGTTTATTGCAAATTATTTCACAGTTGTAGGAATTGCTGTTGTAATTTTTGCTTTCTGTTTATTTGATTTTAATTTTAAAAGGAAGAATTAAGTTTATTACAAATCATTTCTCATCCAGGAATATATAGTACTGTAAGTTGTAACTCCATAATTTTTGCTTTATTTTATTGGAAGTTATTAGGAATGTAACAACATTTAGCTTATCATAAAGAATTTATGGACTAATATGATTTTAAAACGAGAGTTTAGGTTATTGAGAATAAAACTTTTGTCTTAACTGGTCAGGAGTAATTCTGATAATTGTTACACCATAATTTATGCTGTCCTTGTAATATTTTAGAATCTATCAATTGCTACGTTTTGGGAATGTGATTTTTCTTTCTGTTTTCCAAACACCATTTGGAAGAATTGACATCAATTATTGCCTTTGTTTAGTTTGATCAGTCACATTAAAATCAATTTACTCTTAATGTTTCATTTCATTGAGTCAGTTTATAATAGTCATTGTGTATGTGTTTACCTAACTCAACGATGCAAAGATTTTTACATGTATATACTAGCATAATTTCCAACTTTATGCAGGAAGGACATGTAATTAAATTGACTTATCAGGCCTTTTTCAGATTGTGTTTGAAACATATAAAAGCAGAAATTGCTTTTCCTTTAGGGTTATTATAATAATTACAACTTCCTCTGATTAGCCTTTTTCCTTTGGCTCAATCACGATGACTTTTTTAATTAGACCGTGTGGATAGACAAAGAGCGCAAGGACCAGCAGCACAGTTGGCTTATGAAGAGGCTTTAAAAGATGGATATGTACAAGTTTACCGTGGTCATGTTATACTGGTTGGTCAGGATCGCGCTGGTAAAACCAGTCTGAAGAAGAGTCTTTTAGGCCTTCCATTTGACCCTAAAGAACAGAGTACTGAGGGGATTGAAGTGGATCCTTCAAAGTGTGAAATTGATGTTGACCAAGCTGTCAAGAACTGGCAGTTGACCAAGGAGAGTAAACCAGGACTGGTTGAATGTTCAAAAGATGTAGCAAAGATTGTGGTTGGCAGAATGTGTGGAGCAGATATTTCTCAATTTTTAAAGGAAGAGACAACCAAAGAAGGAGAACTGAAATTAGAAGATGAAGTTGAAGGTGTTTTCAAGTCAAAGCAGGTTTGAGAGTTTAATAAAAATGCTGAGAATTTTATAAAAGGAGGAGAAGGGAGGAAATCAGCCAAGTTAGCCCTTTGAGAAATATTTGTTTTTAAAGAGAATGAATAGGATTACAACTTGCTATTTTTTAAAATTCTCTTCTGTATTAAAATTCTAAATTTCTTACATTCAGAATTGTGTCTGAAACAGTCTGTCTGTTTTGGATGTTTTCACAAAAGTTTAGATGAGACTAAATTTTATTTACACATCAGGTAAAAAAGAACTGCAAGTAATTTTTGTTTAAACATCTTGAATGAAGGCATACATGCAAAACTTTTACCCGGGCATCTTTTGATTTTTCCATTCTTCAATTGGTTTTCCATTGGTGTCTTCTCTTAACTTAAAGGAAACTTGAGATTTTTTTCTCCAATTATATATAAATTTTTAGTTGTAATTATTTTTTATTCTCTGATATAATGTTTTCATAACTCTTTTTACATTTTGGCTATAAAATCCTTAGAGAGGAGCTTTAATGAATGTATGTTATGCTAATGCTTATGAAACTTCAGTCTCAACAAACATTTCTTGGTCTGAGTTGACTATTTCCAGGGTGCGAGGATTTGCTCTTCAATGTCTTATTCTATGCAATTAAGTTTCTCTCTGTCTAAAGGCTCTTACACTTGAGATGTCAGCTTCAGAACTCTCTACAGTAGCCAATTTACAACTTCAACTCAGTTGGTAAACCAAGTTATCATGTTATACCCCCCTCACCAAAACATTACAACAGTTTTTTTAGAAACTTGCCCCTTAACATTATTCTAGACTGAGGTGATCATAATTTTTTACAATTTAGCAGCCTGTTCATAATGTCAAGTTTTGAATACATAATTATATACACTTAAGTAATCATAATGTTTCATTTAATTGTCCATTCAGGTTGAGGAGGATGAATGTTTCACAGAAATTCTTCCAAACAATGGCAATGAGCATTCTACTGAATGTAAAGATGAAAACGTGCAAGCTGAGCCTGATGTGATGATTGATGTTTCTCAACTGCCTGATACTGAGGAGCATGTTTATCAGTGGTTGGAGTATGCCAAAGGCAAACCCATCAAAAGTGCCTTACTCTCAGAAGAATCCTATGTTACAATGGATGTTTGGGACTTTGCAGGGCAGCACCTGTACTATGCCAGCCATCCTATCTTCCTATCACAGCGGGCACTATACATATTGGTGCACAATCTCAGCAAGGCTTTGGATGCCCCAGCTGAGCCCTGCATGAGACAAGGGAGTAATGATGTGAAATTGGAAAACCCTAACAATGAAACAAACATGGAGAATTTGCTCTCATGGTTGGCTACAGTACGCAGTGTTTCCCTGGCCAATGATGACACAGATGATGATGCACAACACAAGCTGCCCTACCTGCGTCCCCCAGTGTTCATTGTTGGCACACATGCTGACAAACCAGTTGAAGACATTGTAGCAATAAAGAAACAAATTCAGAAGAGAATTTCTGGTATGGAATATGAGAAGCATGTGGTCAAACCCTTATTCTGCATTGACAACACTCAGAGGCCTAATTTGATGAAAACATTTATCCAGATGATTGGAATGCAGATAGGGATAGATAAAACAGGTAAGATATATGATTTCATTTTGTATCCTTGTCCATAGGTTACTTGCAGTAATTGTAGACTTAATAATTGCATAATAGCTTGTCTTTGGATGAATTTCAAGAACACTTGATTTTTAGCAATTTTTGTAACCAAAAGCGCTAGCCCATGTGGCAGATGGTTGACAAGCATTGAGCATACAATAATTATTATCTGACTTACATTGTTGCAATTCAGGAGCTGTGTCATGCTTCATTATAAATTTAATTGCAATTGGATAGAGACACAGAACATTTTCATGGGAGTTGTAGAGGTATTAAAAGATACTACCATGGCTGAATGAGTTAGGACTTGTAGTGGAAAAAAGTCAGAGTTGTTGTTCTTTTTTTTTTATACCTGCATTCTCCTTTAAGCTTTCAGGTACTCTATATTCTGAATATACTGGCAACATCAAATACAGTCGAATTAATTTTTGCTGATGGAGCCATTAATTTCAGAGTATGGAGTAATTATAGGGACCAGAAGAGCTAAAATGTGGGGATCTAAAGAGATTGTTATTTTAGCTAAGTTGTCATCCATAAAATCTCTGCAATTATACAAGTCTATGCTATCATACTATGCTCATTGTAGAATGCATGTTTCTGTGTTGCATTATGCTTTGAATTCCCTTTCTAAATAATACATCCTGCAGAGCAAGAAGGAAAAGTAGACGGTATAAGTGAATTACAGAACACAATCCTGAAGGTGTTGAAGCAGGAGCCTTATATGGGAGAAAAGATACCAGTGAGGTAATTAAAAAACACAATTTATTCGGAAAAACCCCAGTTCATGCACTTCAAAATCGATTTTTTCCCTCAAATCAGCCATGCTAACGTTTTTCAATTGTACACAGTGTATTTAGCATAATTATATGTGCAGGTAAGTACTAAAAAATATCCTTCCACCACTAGATTAAATTGTGGGTACATCAAAATTTGCAAAAGGGTAATTCCACAGTATTTTGGACATAAAGCTTTAAGAAATAAAATTGACTCAAAGGACTATTAAGCTCTATTTCTGTACTGGTTAAATGCCAAATTTGTATAAAATGATACTTTTGAGATGTCAGCACTGTAATTTTGTGTCATAAATTATCATAAATTAACCTTGATACCAAAAAAGCTGTCACGGAGGGGACATACACTAAATAAATACTGTAGATCTGTCTTGAGAAGAAATCTAATAATAACTGTCAGGACATTAAGTTGTTTACCCAGAGTTCCTATGTTATTAAATTTGTTTCTTGGCTTTGTGCGGAAGAGATGTAATGCTTTGTCCAACATCGAATTGTCCCCTCCGTGACAAAAATACCCACAAAAATTATGATCTTTCTAAAATAAACGGGGATAACTGCAGAAACTTCTGTTAATTATTGAAGTATGGGCTGACAAACTCAAAAGTGGTAAAGAGTTTCTCCCTCTTCTTTTTCCTTTTAATTACTTTAAAAAGATAAAAATGTCACGGAGGGGGAACTTTTGTCACAGAGGGGACTTTTCTGTCACAGAGGGGACATCACTAATGAGGAAAAATTAACTGTCACTGAAGATAAATGCAATGCAACAAACAATACTCTCCTCACTTAAAAGAGAAATTAATTTAACTCTTGATTTTAAGATTCAAGTTAATTTATGTCAAAAGTGGATGTGAGTAGAACATTTTTACAGTCAAAGAAAGAGTTGCACATTTCATAACTAATACATGAACAAAAAGTAAAGGATTCTGGGATTGTAGGCTTTGAGCATGATCACCACAGCACTGGCAGTTGCTTTAGAGCTGAAATGAGTTCTTAAGAGAGGACAAAGAAATACAGAGAAAGATTGAAGTTTTTGTATGCACCATTGAACCATTGGTGTTATCTTGAGTACTTTACATGAACCTAAAGTTTCCAAATAAAAACTAAAAAATGAAAAAGCATGAAGGTTTTTTTAAGAAATGTGTTGTATCATATGAACAAACAGCATGACACAACTTTCCAGCCATAAATTAAATGTCTTTAAAGGATTGACGACATGTACAACAGCCAACCTTTTTGATGTGGTCAAGCTTTAAAGAATATCTAAACTGGGGCTGTAAACTCATATTAAGGCTGGAAAATTGGTTCAAATTGGTTCAAATTGATCACTGCTGCCTATTGGACAAAAGGTCCCCTCCGTGACGATAACCACGAGCACTTACTGTTCCTGTACAATGTAAGAGAGGAGGAAGGCCTTTTCCATTTACCGTATTTCTTCACCTATAAGCCGATCTCGGCTATAAGCCGAGACCCTGACTTTCAGGGTCTTTACGCTACACTCAAGCTGCCCAAAAAAAAAGGTAAAACCATCGGCTATAAGCCGAGAGCGAAATTATTGATTGTAACTGGCCATTTGAGCAAGCGAACCTCACGGAAAACATAAGAAATTGACTCACTAAACACAAAACCTAATGAATTACAATAAACACAAAAGAAAAAAAGCGAACCAATCAAGAGATATGAATATCAATTGATCCAACGAACTGTATAAATACTACCACGCGACAACAGATTAACCACAACAACAATAATAATCTCAGTTAAACGTTTCAAAGTATCAATCTATCGAGTATACCTTTCGTCGCTGTCACTTTTTATCATCATGCCTAAAGCACGCCGTTCCTCGTATAGTATGGCTTTCAAGATAAAAGTTATCGCGGAAGCTGAAGCGGTAGAAAACAACTCGGAAATCGCTCGAGAATATGGACTAAGCGAGTCCATGGTACGACGCTGGAGAAGAGACCAGGCGACTATTCTTTCCGGAGAGCTGAAGATGTCTGCAAAACGTGCGACGATGGGCCGTTTCACTCCGAAATATCCCGAACTAGACCAGCAAGTGATGGAGTGGTTTTCACAGCAAAGAGAACAAGGTTGGTATTTACTTTTCTGTCTAAAATTTTAAGAGTTTTTGAAGAGTTGAATGATATCGTCTTTCAGTGCGTGGGAAACAGAGACTTTGATTGGTCAGAAATATGTTGTTGTCATGACAATTTCATAACATGTCACGAAAAGAGTGCTGCAGTCACGAATCTACGGTTATCTCGCAGCAAAATAAGATTGTTATTTTATTTTTCGTAGGTATTGCGGTGAGTGGATTGATCCTTCGCCTTAAAGCTAAAGAGCTCTCCGATGATCCTGCTTTCAAAGCTTCCCGTGGATGGTACGAGAAATGGAAACGACGCCACTCGGTCAGCATGCGAACCAAAACAACTCTGGCCCAGCGATTGCCCGCCGATCTCGAAGAGAACATTGTGTGCTTTCATCGCTTCGTCATTGCAGCAAGAAGACGCGCCGACTACCCTTTATCCCGCATCTACAACATGGATGAGACACCCATGCGTTTTGAGCTGCCATCGAACCGAACACTGGAATTCAGTGGAAGCCGAACAGTGCCAGTAAAATCTTGCGGAGCGGAAAAGCGGAGCTTCACCGTCGTTCTTGCTGTTGCTGCCGATGGAGCAAAGGTGCCACCGAAAGTCATCTTCAAAGGCGTCCGTACACCGAGAGATCTGGTTGTGCCGCATCCTCTTCGTGTTTCCTTCCATAAGAAAGGGTGGATGGATGAACAGGGCATCCGAGAATGGATTCGACAGAGTTTGCCCCGTGCCGAGCGTTCCCTTTTGGTGTGGGACTCATTCCGAGCTCACTTGACCGATTCCGTGAAAGATGACCTGAAGCAGCGAAACATTGACGTCGCAGTTATCCCTGGTGGCCTAACCCCGGTTGTACAGCCCTTGGATAAGTGCCTAAACAAGCCATTTAAAGATAATGTGCGCCGAAAGTACTTGGCGTGGATGACATCTGGGCCATTTGAGTTTACCCCAGCTGGGAAGAAGAAGGCGCCAAGCAGAAATCTTGTCCTCAGGTGGATCAAGGAAGCATGGGCAGAGATACCCGAAGAGATGGTTGTCAAATCCTTCAAGACCTGCGGTATTTCCAATGCCTTGGACGGAACAGAGGACGACGTGGTCTACTCTGAGGAAACCCCAGAAGTAGATGATGAATACATAGAAGAGAACGAGTTCGACACAGACAGCGAAAACGAAACGGATGGCGAGTAAACCATTGGGTTGAAAGCCCTTGCACGTATCCGTCAAACGGCTCCTTTAGGAGCCACCAATTTCATAAAAGTGAATAACCAATATTCAGAAGTTATTTTTGTTGTGTTTTATTACTTCTGCTTCATTGCTAACTTGACTACAAGCCGGGGGGGTAAAGTTATTCAGCAACTGTATATTTTTAAAATGTAAAACCCTCGGCTATAAGCCGAACCCCGTTCTCCGTGAAAAATCTCCCAAAATTTTGGGTCGAAAACTGAAAAAATCGCTCGGCTTATAGGTGAAGAAATACGGTAAGGCAGTTTTATTGATGATTAACATCTAAATAAACTATGTACTCAATTATTGTTGCTGCCGTTATACATTCACAGAAATCTGAGATTAAATTTTAACTTTCAGTTTTCATAGTTTCTCTGGTCCTCTCTGTGACAATCTAAATAAATGACTAATTCCCCCCAAATGTGGAAGACGTCGTTTGGAAATAGTTTGATTTAAACAATCATTAGCTGTTCTATATCCATCAGAAGTCCTCAGTGAACTGAATTATATTAAGCTGAGGAGCTATCCATGATATTCTCGTCTGAATTGTCCCCTCCGTGACATGCAAAATACTGTGGAATGACCCAAAACTATAGATTGTACAAATACACAGCAGTTGTTTCAGTGCAGACAAACAAAATTTAAATTTGTGTCATTATGACAATGTTATAATTCTAAAAGATAAGAAGATGTGATTGATATTGATTTATGATTCATTTATGATTTATGATTTATTTAGCTTTACCGACTGGCAGGGACACCGCAACAGCTTGCACCAATTACTGTGGGCCCGGTAAACCCACCCATCCCACCCCAGGGGAGGACATCCATCACACAGTAATCTCGTGCCTGGGAAATTAATGTCTCCTACCCCTAACCCTACAGGAGATGGGAACTCCATTTATTCCTCCCTATCTGAGAAGACTAGAATATCTAACCATTATTTGATGTTATAGAAAGGTAGCAAATTCTTCTCAATTATTTTAAGACCTGGGGGGGCTCGAACCCTCGACCTCCCACACAACAGTCCAGTGCTCTATCCATTGAGCTAACCGGGATTAGTTAGGCACAGTTCTTGGAATTGACTTTGAATGTTGCTAAAAATAATCATGTCTGTTTTAGCTGCAGATAGTATGAGGCAATTCATGTATTAGCACTTAAGGACTTTAAACACCAGCATGCATGTCTGACTGAATTTAAGACCCAATTTTATGCCATATAATACATTGTAGGTATTTTGTTGCTTTCTAGGTGGTTTCTGTTTGAAAAAGTGATTGAAGCTTTGGTGGCTAAACAGATTTATCACAGAAATCTGCGACAACTTAAGCACTATGCAAGGAAAGAGTGTTTCATGGAAGATGTAAAAGAGTTTGACTCCATGATCAGTTTTTACCATGGCCTGGGGATGATAATCAAGCACCGCAGCACCGTTGTACTGAAGACTCAGTGGTTGATTGATCTGTTTAAACAGCTGATAACCATACCACCTTTCAATAAACAGGTAGAAAATAAATTTCTGTTTTGAGAAAGGCTACCTTACTTGGAAAATGTTGTTCAACAATTAAGACTAACAGAAAACTAAGAGTGTGACTCTAAAATCTTTTCAAATTGTGGACCACAAATTATTTCAGTCATGTACCTTTTGCAGCTTTTCAGCTCATAACTTGCAAGAGACTTGCATTGATTTGCTAATTGTTTTCAAAGAAGTGAATACTTCTTTTTCCTGCACTAATAGCCCTTTTCCGAATTACTCTTGGCCTTGTTTTCAAAACGAGGCCTTGCGCTCGACCATTCTTGTGAAAATGAGTTTAATTTGCATGTGAATGAAAACTTATTATCATATGAAAGGATGAGCACCAGGACTATAAAGAAATGGGCTATCGGCCTCTGTTTTGGTGATTAAACAATTAGTATACACCTCTTATAAGCTAAGATACAAATTTGCTCGTTAGGGATTTAATTTCCCACCATTTTGATGCATTGATAGAAATAAACTTTTTTTAGTTTTTGTCCATGCACGAGGAAAAAATTCAAAGAACATTAAGTGGCCTTTCCTAATGTTCAATTGTTCATTTTTATATATTTTATAGAATTCTCTACATGCTAAGTACTGGCAGGAACTTGAAGGAAGTGGCATCCTCAGCATGGAACATGTCGATCAAGTGTTCTCCAGCTTTATTGGACAGGGAATCATCAAAGAAGACATCTTAGACATGATGGAGCGATTTGGTTTGATTGCTAAGTTCTCAGTTTCCCCAACTGATGTGAAGTACTTTGTACCAGCTCAACTGAAGCGTCCACCTGACCGACTATTTGAAATGAAGCCTTCATCAACGGATCCCTGTCCATTGTATCTCCTGTTTGTCCATGGCTTTGTTCCTCATGGTCTCTTCTTACAGCTTGTCTCACGATCTATTCGTTGGTGTGCTAAGAAATGGCCCACGCATCAACCCATTCTGTACCAAAATGGAGCATGTTTCATCATTGGGGAAGATATTCATGATTTTGTCCTCATTTGTCAAACAGGATTTGTGAAGGTAATCTTGAGACAAAAGAAACAAACTCATCTGGTTGTAGGACAGAACACAGCTGAACTAGCAACGGTTGTGCGTAAATTTATCGAAGACACCCTACAGAATTTGTCACTAGAACTGCCATACCTGAGGGGTCTGCAGTACAGGCTGTGTGTTGCATGTCCTTACTGCCATCAAGGGACAGAAGAACCACGTCGAGCATGCTCGGACCACATAAAAACCACTTGCACACACGAGAACTGCTTCCATCTCATTGATGCAAATGAAGGCCAAGCAGCTATCTGTACCAGAGAACTTTGGGATGAAGTACGTCCTTTCTGTGGGCTGGAAAAGTGGTTCGTGAAAAGAACGAGCCAGGTATTACCAGTCGTTGTAATTTGTTTCCTTCTCTGATTCAAATTTTCTATCGCTCTCCTTAATGCTCTTCATTTGAGAATCCTGAATAGATTGTAATCAGCGTGCACGACGTTATCATGGTTAGTTTACCTCCAATTTCAAAGATAAGTCAGACATTTCTTTTCAAGTTGAAATTATTTTCATAGGTTATACTTCTGGGTCATGCCATGGCAATGAATTTATCATTATAAATTAGTAGGAGCATACCCAAAATTCATGTTGCTATAGAAGTGATAGAATCTTATATGACCTCTTCTTTTTCGCCCAGGGGTCTTGGTCTTCAAATGTCAGCGCCAAATCACAGGGTGCACCAGCTGGAGTTAATCCAATGAAGTCTGACACGGCACTGAAGGTAACTCTCCTGGGCAGTGAGTGGAGTTCATCAATGGGAGGCTTGTCCACCATAAACAGACAGCTTGCCATTCTGTTGGCCAAACATCCGCAAGTGGACGTCACTCTCCTTGTTCCACAGTTTGCCTGTTCTGAAGAAGAGAGGAGAATGGCAATAAGTCACAATGTATCCTTGAGAGAGGCACAAAGACGCCCGGGTTATGCCGACCCCCTTGACTGGCTGAGTGCCCCACCGAGAGATCTGGCCATTGACATAGTACTGGGTCATGGAGCAAAGCTTGGTAAACAAGCGCAATTTATTGGAGAATCGCACCAGTGCAGGTGGATACAGGTAGTGCACACTGCACCTGAAGAACTTGGAATGTACAAAGACTATCCTGAGGCCATTTCTAAAGGAAATGAGAAGAACAGAACTGAAGTGGAGTTGTGTAAGTTGGCAGATGCTGTGGTAGCAGTTGGACCAAAGTTGACAAAGGCTTACTCTTCCTACCTGCGCTCATGCGAGAAGCACCAAGATATCATTCAACTGACGCCGAGCACGTTCAGTGAGTTTTCTGATGTAAGGCAAGCTGCAGTTGACATGGACAAGTTTAAGGTTCTAACCTTTGGTCGTGGTGATCCGGAGGACTTCAGCCTGAAGGGCTACGATATCTCTGCCAGAGCAATAGTTGAACTGAAAGACAGATCTTACCATCTGATTTTCGTGGGTGCAGCTGACAGTAAACAAGATGAAGCTGCAGCGAATTTGCTGAAGATTGGAATTGATAAAAGGCAGCTGACTGTGAGGAAGTTCGTGCAGAGTAAAGAGGAATTGAAAGAAACATTTTGTGAAGTTGATCTCTGCATGATGCCCTCCAGAACGGAAGGTTTCGGCCTGACAGCATTAGAAGCTTTGTCTGCTGGTCTTCCCATTCTTGTCAGTGGCAACTCAGGATTTGGTGAAGCATTGTGCACTGTACCATCAGGCAAATCATTTGTTGTGGATTCTGAGGACCCTAAGGAGTGGGCAAAGGCAATTGCTGGTGTTCGACAGAAGGAAAGATCAGACCGCCTTCATGAGATTCAGCAACTGAGGAGTTCCTATGAAGAGAAGTTCAACTGGGAGAAACAGTGTGACATTCTTGTGGAGAAGATGTGGGACATAGTTCATGGTGAGAATATTTTGAATGTCCTTCGAAAAGTGTTTTTGGGGGCGGAGACACCGTATATATTGGGGGCTACTCGGCTTTCGCGCTCTTGATAAATTTTGATGGAAGGCGAGAACAACTCATACAAAAAAAAGGTGTTGAGCCTGAGTAGTGATTTGTTTTTCTTTCTCTCTCTGTAGCTTCTAAAAGACGAGACACAAGTTTGAGAACTCAGGAGGCCGAAGTTGTTGACACGTCAACCGAACAAGCAACAAATGATTCATCACTGAATCCAGGTGAGTAACAAAGTATCACTAACACACGGTAAATGACTTCACCAAAGAACTACAGACCGGTGATAAGACGATCCAGCGGTTGCTCCTTTTCTTAACTTTCAATCTAAGGCCAGCGCTTTGTGAAAATGGTACTTATGATAATATTTTGTGCTAGTGAGACATATATTGTTATTCACACATCTGATTTCTTGTGTAAGAATCCAAAGACATTTAGGAACAAAGTGACACTTTTCAGAAGAATAAATGTACAGATAAAATATTCAGCTAAATTCACTAATTTTTAGAGCGCGGTTTTGTTGAACAACTTCTGAACTTTGTTTGAATTACCGGCCCTACGAATTTTTTTTTTTTCCGGTTACTCAGATATGTTAGCGTGCAGACCTTGGCGTAAATTTTTCTTTACTTGTTCTTCTCTTTTGGTTATTGGTGTGATGGTTCGCACATAAAAAGTCTCTTGCAGTTTATCTCTTCAATGCTCAGTTGTTGGACAAAACATCGGTTCTTTGGTCGTCGAAGGTCTCCTTTCCCTTTTTACCCTCCAAGTTTCTCTTACTAGATTAAGAATTGTTATTTTCCAGCGGACCATTGTTTCGCTTCTTTCATGCTGTCAGATTAAAAAAACTTTTTGTCCCTTCTAGGTTCTCTTGACCGAATCATCCGGGAACTTCAGCAGATGCAACTTGATGCAAGCAAAGTCAAGAGCAGAACAGATCTATCACTGGGGCTGAGGACTACTGCATTAGACAAGGGCTTCACGATATCTGACAATCAAGGATTAGGAAATTGCATGTTCTATGCCTTGTCAGAACAACTGGAAATTGTTAAAGGAATCAAAATCACACATGGCACATTAAGACAAACCTTGGTTCAGTACCTCAGAAGTAACCCAAAACTAGTAAGTTGATGTTGGTATTTCTAACAGAGTTTGTTACTTACGGTTCTTTTTGAGGTGAAGTGTGTATACGGTTCAACACCACCAGAGCCTATCCCAGTGTTTACAGCATAACTTTATTATTAAAGAAGCGTCACAATGATATTGGCTACAGTTGAATCCATTTGTTACTTAATGTGGCCTCCGAAGTAGCAGACTTTTACGGTTTTAGTCATTTGAATATTTTGGTTTAAAAAATGCCCTCTCTTAAACATCTATCACATAACACTAAACAGAACTCCAGTTATTCTCTTAATGATGGATCTTTCCTGTTGTTTTTCTGCTGTTTGCGAATCGTTGCTGTTCTACAATAAATGCTAATTAAAGGTTGTCTCGTACCATTCTTAAAAAAATTACTCTATGACTCGTACTCCGCGCGCCCAAGTTCCTATCAACAATCCTCTTTCAGTTTGTTTCTTGAACTGATTTTCTTACAGCCGGATGGAACAGATCTGTTTCACTTTGTCCCTGGACATCAAACATGGACTGAATACTTAACACACATGGAACAAGATGGAGCTTGGGGTGATCACGTGATTCTGTGTGCCGCAGCAAACTACTATAAAACGTGCATTCGTGTGGTCAGCAGTCTACCCCATAGCAATGATGTAATGATTACGCCATGTTGTCCAGTTGACGAAAGCAAAGCACTTGTGCTGGGACATATTCATGAGGTGCACTATGTCAGCCTTCAACCCGCTCAAGGTACAGCTCATTACATTAGATAGAGATAGCTTTATCAAGGAGTAAAATGATTGCAGTCCCCGGGCCGGCTGAAATGTGACTTACTTTACAATGGAACTAAACGTTATCTATAAATTATGATATGCTACTCAAAAAGAAGAAAACCGTAAAATGTAACCTACAATAAAATACAAAAGGAGAAGTATCAACGCTAAAATACTAATAATTAGGATTACTACTAATAATTAGAACTGTTCGCCATGATAAAAGTGTTTTAAAACCTATTGGTCTTCCAAATCGGTAGTTTGAAGTATCTATGGCTACGGGTGCAACAAGTGGACCCGTTGCGCGGTGACACCACATCATGGAGCTTATGGCTTTGGTTCTTTACAATTTGTTCAAATAGAGTGTTACTCAAGGCCTCCCTGCTCTCGTATAGTGACGTGATATCTAGAGCTACTAGAGCCTCTGCATAGGATAAGTCGGAGAGTATAATCCGCAACGCGCGCTTTTACATTCTTTCCATTTCTTTAGCCAGATATTGCGGCAGTTAGTAATTATATGACAGTGTATTTCGTTTAATGTGTACCAAGAATCATAAGTCTCCCTCTTAACTCTTAGATGACAGTAAATTCAGGTTCTGAATTTAAGGCTTTTTCTCCATTTTCCAATCCATTCTCTTTCTTTGCTGATTTAACATACGTGATAATGTGGGTGGTTTTCATAAATTTATTTCCAGCACTAACTGACACTTGATCGCCCGCTTCAGTTAGTAGAATCAAACGGCATTAGATGCAGTTTAGTCTCATTTGGTTTCTAATTGCACTGTTGCGTTTGTTGGTTTTACAGGTCAAAAGACAGGCTATCCACTAAGTCATTATACTCGTTCCAGATCTCTGTGAAAAAAAAAACGGCCGAGTGAAGATGTGACTAAACGTTTGCCGTGGGCCTAAAGAAGAAAGAAAGTCTTTCAGAGGTTTAAAAGTTTTTCTTTCGGGAGTAGTCGTCCTCGATGAATTCAGTAGTTGTCACAGTATATATAATTCTCTAAAAAGTGAAAAGCATGAAGAAAAGATAATTCACCGTAAATGATTTCGTTACTTTACTGAAAGCACCAGAAGAAATGTTTAATTTAGGTGCAGTTTAGACTGGAGAAGGACAATAAACTTGAAAACACCCAACTTGAACAATTAACGCGGAATATTTTTGTTAGTCATAAGGAGCGATAGAGACGGTGATTTGTAAATTCAAGGTTTAAAGTCAAGGTTTGAAATATTTTGTCGGTATAGTAGATATAATTGCCAAGTAGTTTTAGTCCTTGCATACAGCTAGAGCGGTTAGTGCTTATAAATGACAGAAATTAAAAAAATATTTCAACAAATATGCTTTTTATGACACGATTTAGGGATACTAGCATTTCTTGTTTCCAACGCCCTCCTCAGTGCAGCTTCGTTAATACTTACTAACAATTTTTGATCAAAAGAATCCAAGAATATCTACACCTGTTTTTAGACAGCACACGTGATCAGAGCCACACCCTTGACTGGGTATGGGGGCCGGGAGAAGAGACAAAATAGTTTTCAAACGGAGCTCTATCGAATGTAGAAGTGATAGTTTTTCGACAGCGAAACTTAATAAGTACACCCCTCCCCACTCAGTAATCCTTGTCCTCGCCTCCAGCCCCACACTCCTGGGGACACTCCTGGGGAAACTCCTGGGGACACTCCTGGGGACACTCCTGGGGACACTCCTGGGGACACTCTTGGGGACACTCCTGGGGACACTCCTGGGGACACTCCTGGGGACACTCCTGGGGACGCTCCTGGGGACGCTCCTGGGCACACTCCTGGGGACACTCCTGGGGACACTCCTGGGGGCACTCCTGGGGACACTCCTGGGGACACTCCTGGGGACACTCCTGGGTAGAGTGACGTGAGGGAGAGGCATTTTAGCAGTAAAGTTTATTTTCCAGGAACAGTACAACTTGACTCCTCTAATGGCTGAACTGGACCTTTTCATGATTAGTCTACCGCATTAACCACAAGAATAGCTTGAGAAAACGACTCTATACCCTTGCTCACTTCGCTCATTCAAAAGTAAGTTTCATTGGATAGAAATGATCCCAACAAGTCTTACTAGTAATCCACTGACGCTCCATCATGAATGCTGCAATCTGATTGGCTTCCTCACACGCTATCTTTTCCATGATAGAGTAAGTAAAGTGAGCAGAACGTGAACTCCTCCATTTGTATCATTAATCAATAAAAACATGAGCCTGTATGTGGAGAAGGTTTGGGTGACAAGTAGATTTCTACAAATCATTAGATTATTCGCAGTTCATTTCCACTCGAGATAGTTGACTCTCGAGTCCATACTCCTTTGCTCTATAGCCTAATTCTTGACAGTAATTTTAATAGTTTCTTATTCTAAGTGCCATCTTACTCCTGGGTAACAAACTTGATTCAGATAAATGAAATCAGTGAAGAAGAGAAAAATAATAGGATTCGTTTCTGTAGAAACAATTTAATCATTTTTATCTCTTGAAAACATTGGAAAATTAAAGAAATTTTCCAGGATCTCTCTTTCTTGTCCTAATGGAGTAATAAACAGCTTTTCACCCTCCCTCCCTCAGTAATCAGTTCTCATCCTTAGCCAGACAATATTAAGAACAGATCGAGGCAAACAGCCTAGAGGCCTTTCTAAATGGTTTCCAAGGTTTAGGGGCACGCGCCCCTAAAGGTCTTACATTAGTAAGTACTACTCTATCAGAGATTCTTAATGACACTAGTGTAGCTGGCATTAAAGGCTGAGTATGCGGTACAACCCACATGGATTTTTATCTCTACCATTAAAAAATATTTAAGATTGTCAAGAGTAACCGAGCTGTTTAAATATTGCCCTCCTGTCTCCCGAGACTTTCTGTCAAATTTTCTTGTCATTTTTCCCGCAGATCACTCCCCATATTGTATTGTTGAGATGAATTAAAATAATAAGAATAATAATGATAATAAATTTATTATTTCTATAGCGCAAAATTCATTACATATATGATCTAATGCGCTTTACAAGTTGAAAAAGGAAAACTAACCATAAAAATATTATTTACAATTAATGATACTATTATTACATTTGATATAGTACTTAAAATAACACTTTATAAGACTGACCGTGAAATGTAGCTAACTAAGAATGTAGTATAATAATAAATTGTCGAATAGATAAAAACTGTAAAATATCTAAAAATATGCTTCCCTAAAAAGATGTGTCTTTAATTGTTTCTTGAATAAAGTAATACTGCCAATATTCCTAAGACTGGGTGGCAATACATTTCATAAGAATGGAGCAGCAACCGCAAAGACTCTGTCTCCAGTAGGCTTTGCTGATTTTATTTTGGGCCTCGTAAGAATGTGGTTACCAACAGACCTTAGGTTATACCTAGACTTTTTAGAAGATAAAAGACTAGTAATATATGCAGGTGCAAGACATGTTTAAGACTATGTACAGCTTTAAAGGTAAATGAGATAACTTTAAAAATTATTCTATGTTTTTCCGGCAGCCAATGAAGGTCTACCATGACAGGTGTTATATGCGTGTGCAGCGTGGTGTGTTTGTGAGAAGTCTCGCGGCTGCGTTTTTGCATGCGTTGAAGTTTATTCGTGTAGATAGCCGGTATACCATATAGGACTGAATTGCAATAATGCAGGCGGCTGATGACTAATGCTTGAACTAACGTCTTCGTAGCTTCAAATGATAAAAATGTACGTCTACGTCTTATAATATAGATACGTGAAACGCTGACTGGCATGTCTTGTTAATATGTGTTTGAAATTGAAACTTAGAGTCAAACCAAACACCAAGATTTCTAGCTTCGCTTTCAGACGACACGGCAGTATTGGCAACTGAGAGACTATCAGTTTGTACTTTGTAGAGCTTATGGCGGGTCCCAATTAGCATGAACTCGGTCTTGTCTTCGTTAAGCTTGAGTTTATCAGCAACCATCCACGCTCTTACAGCCCTGATGCACTGCTCCATGGCACACCTGGCGTTCGTCTCACCAACCTCACTGTCCGGTTTGAATGACAGGGGGAAATGAGGGGGAACAAAAATTTGTGTGCAAATAAAAAGGGGGGACCAAATAAAATTCTGCAATTCTTGTTAACTTAGCAGCAGAGTTGAATGTAATAGTAACATTATCTACAAGAGTCAATAAGCAGAACACAAAACAACAAATAGCTACAGAGAAAAGTTTAAGGAAAGGATTAAAGGTATAAGAGTAAAGGCGAAACACAGCCAAAGTACGAAATGATTGGAAATGGAGAAGAATTAATACCAAGTACGGGGCTGGAAACAGAATGAAATAGATAGGGTGAACTACACCTCAGGTTGAATGTATGATAAACAATGTGCCATTTGAAATCACTGCTACAAAAAAAAAAGAATCTTAGCTGAGTTAAGAACGTTCTTCCCAAATTAAGAGTTCTGGTTACAAAACTCACGGAAATTGATTGGGCTGGAAACTGTTAAAACAACTAAGTCGAAAAAAAGGTAATTCTTTTGATATTTCAGCCAATACTATTTCAGCTAACACTGTTTCAGCTTATGTCGTCCCGTATAGTCATTCTGATCACCTAAAGACTGGCGGCAATACTGATGTTGAGGCCAAAATAGAACAAGTTAGTTTTAGATCGAGCGCTAATTCTTAACACACTTTCCAGCAATCGGACTAGATCACCAGTTCCGGGCATGACTGTTTTTAAGGCGTTTGATGAAGGAGATGGTCACAAAGATGCCGTTCACTATAGAGGAGTTATCCAGCCATGCTAAAGGAAAAACGCGCAGGCCTTATTGCAGAATTTAATTCTGCGATAAGGCGATAAGTATCTTAGATTATTTTTTGAGTGCCAAAAATGAATTTAAAGAATCATGGGGGGAGGAAACCAATAAAAAGTGTGTCCCCAATAAAGGGGGTCTTAAAGTTTTTAAAAAGTTTATTTCTCGGTTTCCACCAGCTCCCCCCTTCCTCCCTGTAAATAATGTTAGGTCCCTTAAGGCCAGGAGAACTAACAAAGACACATGTTGGCGGTTTAGTAGAATGTCATTGACAATTTTTAACAGTGCGGTCTCTGTGCTATGTGTTCTTCTGTACGCAGATTGTAATTCTGGGAAGAGTCCGTTATCCGTTACGCAGGAATAAATCTGGTAGAAAACCGTTCTCTTAGTAATCTTTGAAACAAATTGCAGATTACTCACTGGTCGTAGGTTTTTGTGACCAGAGTCTTTGGCACCTATTTTAAGTAGCGGTTTAACTACAGCTTCCTTCCACTCATCTGGGAAGTGCCCCGTAGACAGGGATGCGTTGACCAGTTTGGTGATTACTGGCAGTAACTCGTCAAGTGAATCCTGGATCAGATAAGTTGGCATCGGATCTCAGATGCAAGTCTTCTTAGCAAAATTGTTAATTAAGTCACTAATTTAACGCTCACTCAGGCCGTTAAAAGAGTGTAGCGTAGTGTCCGTAGCACTTTTTAAGACCAATCAATTTACATTCACTAAATATTACTTTGATACCTTCTGAAACATCAATCAACTACTTTACTAGTCCGCCGACGTAGCGAATAGACAACCACTCCCCCATCCCTTGGCTGTACTGGTCTACCGACGGCCAACTAAGCCCTTCCCTTGCACTCGTCAATAATGCGTGGTCGCGTGACATGTGAGAAGCGTTGTGATGTAAATCAAACCCAGTTTGTGAACGTGAGTTAGGGAGTGTCTACTAATAGCCGAGCAGCTAGTCCACAATCTGTCTTTGATTTCGTCGTAATTCGTCGCAGTTGATGTTCACTTTGCTGAGAAGTAAGTATTATGTTCAACACAGTTAAGAATTTAGCCTATTTGTGTTAAGTGTAGCCTCGCTAGACTCCTGACACGCGAACAAAGATGATTCAGCTGGGAATTAACTCCGACTCTCCACTCAATCGAACTGAAGTCATTTCCCCTCAAGAGTTTTTGCCGTCATTTCCCGTCAGGTTAATCTAATTCTCTGATACCTCCAATAGTCTTTCCTTCCCTTTGTATTCTAAGTTTGCTGAGTTCTGATCTGTTGTTCGTACTCTAACGACGCTCTTTAAATGCAGAGCACTTTCGTCCTACGATCTTGCACTCGTTGTTCTTTTAATAACCGACGAGTTGAAGTAGAAACTGCATGCTACAGCAAGAGGAAAACAGTGATTTTAAGTTATGATCGCGTTTTTAACGGGACAATATTGGAATTGGAAAGCACGGGAGAAACTGTTTCTGATCGTGTTAATTATTCTGTCTATAAGTAGTCGTTGAGCGTCGATTGGTAATTCACAACAAGCACATTTACTCCCAGTATAGTTTTTTTGCTGTATTAGGAGTATTCTTATTAAAGGTTAAAAGATTAAAGTAATACAAAAGCGTTTGAACTGATGACAAAATTTTCGCTTGAATCCCCGTATTGTCTTCATTTTAATTTTCTCTGATAGAAGTTAGAAATGTACTCGAAACCCCCAAGGTCTGTAAGGGGCCGACCATTTAACTCGTGAGGGGAGGGGGGGGGATGTGGGTGATTTTGAAAAAAACTTTCCTGCAAGCGCTTGTTGGAAGAAAAAAATGCATGCAGCCCAAATGTAACAGAAAAAGAGAGCATTTAGAACAGAAAAAAGATACTGCATAGCAGATTGCTAGAAAAAAAAAATTTCTTGATGACCAGAAATCCCCCACCCCCCCTCAAAAGTAAAACTCAAGGTTTAAAGTCAAGGTTTGAAATATTTTGTCGGTATAGTGAATATATTTGCCAAGTAGTTTTAGTCCTTGCATATGCTTTTTGTAAACGCAGCTAGAGCGGTTAGTGGTTATAAATGACAGAAATTAAAGATATATTTCAACGAATATGCTTTTTGTGACACGATTTAGGGATACTAGCATTTCTTGTTTCCCAACGCCCTCCTCAATGCAGCTTCGTTAATACTTACTAACAATAGAGTCCTTAAGCGGTGACGTCACGTTTCCATGGTGCTAAAAATCTCGGTTCCAAACAAGCGCCCATTCGATTCAAAATGGCGACATTATCCATCGCTTCGCTTTCTTCTTTCTTCTCAGAAGAAAAGAAATCTATAAAAAAGGGGGAAAACCACTTTAAGTCAGATCACATTGAAGCATTTACTTACCAGCAGGGTGTTTTACGAGGAGAAGTACACGCAAGCATGAAACAAAAGGTTTATAAAGTGACGGTGAGTTGTTATTCTTTGCATCATCGATCTTTTACTAGTAGCATCTTGCCGAAAAAACCGTTTCTATTTGCCGAACTAAATGCCATTAATCTTGACATCTTGCAGATTTATTTGGATGAAGAACATGAAATAAAATCAACCGAGTGTGAATGTCCAAGAGGCGTGTTTAAATGCAGTCACGCAGCAGCCCTCTTTATTCACGGTATTCACAAACTGAGCCGAACCGACGTCGAATGCCAGTGGCGGAAACGAAAGTCAAATACATCGCTTTCAACTCAAGCGGTCACAGAAATGTTCCCCCCGCCTAAAAGGTATTCTGCTCTGTCGAGAAAGCCTACACAAGCTGACCGTTGCGCGTTGTACGAAGACCTGAAGGAATATGGGCGGTTTGCGGGGCTCTGCTGGCTAATCAGCCCTGAGCCACCTATTGCTAACCAGCTTCCTTTTCCAACCATAGAAGAAATTATTTTCTGTGACGAGTTTCTTCAAGCCACTGGGCGTCAGCAGCAGCTGGACTGTTTGGTTCGCCTTTCCAGATTACAAGAAACGGACATTTTAAGGGTTAGCGAATTAACTGCTGGCCAGCGAGACAACCCGGCCTGGTTTTTGGCGAGAAGGGGCCGCCTTACAGCCAGTAGCTTCGGCTCTGTCCTAAAGGCAAAGAGGATCACTCCTTCACTTATTAAACGTCTTCTCGGGGAGTACGACCTATCAAGGGTAAAGGCAGTGCAATGGGGAGTAAATAATGAAGAGGAAGCCGTCAAAGCATTCACCCTGAAAACAGGGTTGGCAGTGAAAGGAACTGGAATCTGGTTTCATTCATCTGGAATTCTTGGTGCATCTCTAGATGGTATCATTGATGAAGGAACTGTTCTTGAGGTGAAGTGTCCGTACACGGAACGGAACCTAACAGTAGCAGAGGCAGTGGAGTCAGCAACATTTTGCCTTGAAAAATGTACAAATGGACAGGGCTACGCCTTGAAAAAAGACCATGTTTATTGGCACCAGGTCTAGGGAGAAATGTACTTCTCACGTAGGAGGTTTTGTTATTTTGTGGTATGGACCACAAAGGATATAGCTATTGTAAAAATAGAAAGAGATGAAGAATGGGTGGCAAACATTCCTGTCTTGACCCAATTCTATTTTGATAATATATTCCCTAGAATAGTGGAAGGAGAATTGTAATTTGCTAATTATGGTCTAGCTCTCTTCCTTTACCCTTTGAATGCCATATGTCAAGATTAAGTTTTAGACTGTTTTTGTTGCCCAAATGAACACGAGGGCGTGATTTTCTCTAGTAGTGAAATAAATAAAGGCTTGTTAATGAACGATTTGTTTTAAAAAATAATGATACTCGT